>NC_041226.1:30595966-30628014 GCF_002837175.3 Physeter macrocephalus | reverse complement strand
CAATATCAAAAACATAAACAACCCAATACAAAAATGGGCAGAAGACCTAAATAGACATTTCTCCAAAGAAGACATACAGATGGACAAAAAGCACATGAAAAGCTGCTCAACATCCCTAATTATTAGAGAAATGTAAATTAAAAGTACAATGAGCTATCGCCTCACAGCAGCTAGAATGGTCATCATCAGAAAATCTACAAACAACAAATGTTGGAGAGCGTTTGGAGAAAAGGGAACCCTCTTGCACTGTTGGTGGGAATGTAAATTGATACAGCCACTATGGAGAACAGTATGGAGGTTCCTTAAAAAACTAAAAATAGAATTACCATATGATCCTGCAATCCCACTACTGAGCATATACCCAGGGAAAACTATAATTCAAAATGACACATGCACCGCCATGTTCATTGCAGCACTATTTACAGTAGCCAGGTTATGGAAGCAACCTTAATGCCCATCAAAAGATGAATGGATAAAGAAGATGTGGTACATATATACAATGGAATATTAGCCATAAAAAGGAATGTAATTGGGTCATTTGTAGAGATGTGGATGGATCCAGAGACTGTCATACAGAGTGAAGTAAATCGGAAAGAGAAAAACAAATATCATATATTAATGGATATATGTGAAAACTAGAAAAATGGTACAGATGAACTGGTTTGCAGGGCAGAAATTGAGATGCAGATGTAGAGACCAAACGTATGGACACCAAGGGGGAAAAGTGGTGGTGGGAGTGGTGTGATGAATTGGGAGATTAGGATTGACATATACACTGATATATATAATGGATAACTATTAACAACATGCTCTATAACATAATAAATGAAATAAAATTCAAAAATATATATTTAATATCATTTTATCTAATTCACGTAATTTGGTATATATTCTAAATTACTATATTAGTTTCCTAGGGCTGCCATAACAAATTACCACAAGCTTTATGGCTTTAAACAAGAGGAATTTTTTATCTTACAGTTTTGGATTCCAAAGTCTTAAATCAAGTTGTCAACAAGGTAGCTCCCATTTGGAAGCTCTGAGGGAGAATCCATTCCATGATTGCATCCTAACTCTTTTTGCCTAGTAAAGGTAGTAAAAAAAAAAAAAAAAAAGGAAAGAAAAAAAAAAGCACAGATCTATTAATGTGCATGACCTTCTAGATTCCCAGGAATATTTCAGATGTTTGAAAGCCCCTGATGAATATTTTATTAAGCTTTTGGACTGGCCAGTTGTTTGGTCCAATTATCTGCCATCTCAGGCAACCATGGTCTAAATCAGTTGTCTCTAATTATATTCAACATATGCCTTCTGGCAAAATGTTGGTATATTAGGCAAGATCTAATCAGTCAAATAAAGACTAACAGAAGTGAGTTCATTCAGGAAATCAGTAAAAGGGTGAAATAATAAGAATTATATGGAAATGGGGCTTTGAGGAAGTTCTAACCCATTCTGCTCCATCAGTGGCAAGGCTGTTGGTTTTCACCTACTGCTTTTGATTTTCAAGTTACTATTTAGCTGGGGTTGAGGGGATGGGAATATGGCAAGGTAAAATGCCTTAAACCTTGCTGTTCTTACTAAGGTTTTTCTTGATAAATGATCCCCAGATTGCTTCAAGACTTTAATTAATTTCCAGAATTTCTGGAAAAATGGATTCTGTTATTTTTCCATTGTTCTTGTTCCTTTTATGGAAGACAGTATTTTTGGACTGCTTTATTCTATTATTCTCATTGATGTCACCTCACAGTTTTGTTATTTGATGAATATAAACCACAGGGCAAAAAAATGCTAACAGTATTCTCTTGTTTCAGTTATTTTTTTTTTCATTAATTAATAATTTATTATTAACTTTTAGAAAATTTAGTAATCTGCACATGATGGGCAACGGTTTATTTGCAACTTCCCCACTCCTCCATCATTCTCACTACACACACACACGCACACACACACAAACCTATTATTTCCACCTTTAGTTTAATGTATTTAAACTTGTAACATTATGGTCAAATGTTGTGATTCCTCTAGCTGTGCTTGTTCCATAACAGAATATGTATGCTTGATAACTTTTCTATATTCCAGCATCTCTAAAATTTAAGCATAGGCTACATATGTACACATGACTCTCCCAGTCAATAGTCATTTTTGAAGTCAGTTAAAGCTCAACTTTATATTATAAGCATAATCAATATCTAAATGACATTTAATTCATGAAAATAAAATCCTTTCAATAAAGTATTGCTTTGTTGTTAAAGTTCATGTTATTTTAATGTAAAATTAATTTCAAAACAATTTTAATCTCTAATTTTTATAAGAATTAGTATAATGATATTCTAAGAAAATATTTTGGATGGTATAAAAATTTTCAAATCTTAGTTTATTCATTCTATGCAATTTATTCATATTGAATTAAAGATTAAAGTCCTTGATGATCTTAATCTCTTACTAACCTACTCTGGTTTAGGAAGATCAATTTGTCTTTTAACATTAATTTAAAAGATTATTTTTTATGTGATTCTGTGTTATTTTCCTCTACACATGTCCTAGGAAATTATGTGGAAAAATAAAAGAGCACACTTCCAAAATCTATGAAAACAATGATTATTTCACCTAAGCTATAATAAGTAGGATAAGCAATAATAAGTATATGCAGGGAGTACAGTAAATATATGTACAGTATCGAGCAATGTAGCCTGGAGAAAATTTCCTAAGGTTTAGTTTACCTTTTAGATCACTGGTCTATTGATGGTGGCTTTCCTGGCCAATAGCCATAGGTGGCTCTAACTGGGAAACTTGTAAACCTGTGACTGTGCCCCAAGTACATACCTCAAATCTGAGCCCCAAAACTCAGACTCAGAATGTAGTAAAAGAAAAATGCTTTCTTTGTGTTCTTAACTTATAGTGATTCAGTAAAATGAATGTGACACTGAATGCCCATAGTCTACACCTGTAAATGGAGAAGAAAATTTCAATTACTGTCTACTGGGTCAACCTTACTAAAAGAAATAGATAGGCATTTTATACATTTTTATTATATTTTTCTCACTCATCCTCTTCTTTTGAATGCATTTCCAAAGACTATCTCTCCATGTATTTCATTAAACTGATTTAAAATACATGTGTGATAAAATACATCCTCATTTAAATTAATAAACACCACTTATCCTAAGAAATAAACCTTTGTCATTATTGTTAGTAGTCCCCTCTTTTTGAAGGAGTATAGTTTCCTCATTCCTCAGTAGTAATCCTATCCCATAATTGGGTTTAAATTTTATTCATTGCATTACATTACCACTTACATTTATGTCTCTAAACAATATAATATTTAGCTTTGCACATTTTTGAAATAAAATCCTATTAAACTTATTCTATTGCAAATTGTTTTCTATTCTCTCTATATTATGTTATTGAGACTTAATTATGCTGCTGAAGGTAGTGTTTATTTTTCATTTATTCACAGCTTTATCATTTTCAACTGTATGAATGAAATGAGAGGAATTTATATAATCTACCATTTGTGCTTTTATGTGTGTCTTGCCATTGGGAACAATATTTGTAAGACCATCCTTTTACAGGCTTCCTGGTTAACATATGAAAGCTTCTTTAGAGTGTACATCTGATAAGGAATTGCTGGATCAGGGTATGTGCATTGTTAACTTTACTAGGTAATACCAATTGCTTTATCATTTTTAAAAATCTTTGTCTCTTTCTACACACCAGAAAAGAAATTAGCATACTCTTACATCCTTTGTTCTTTCCCTGCCACTGATACAGGTTGATACTATTAGAAAATTTTTTCAGTTATTATGTATTTTTTTGATGATCTCAGCTTATTTTTAGTATAACAGTAGATATTTAAAAATTATTTGATCAATTTACTTCAAATATCTCTTGAATGTTTCTCTTCTTGTAAAAATATGTAAAATTGCTTTCCAATATTTGTTCATATATGTCCGATATTCTGAGACTTATATGCCTGAGAATACTTTTAATATAACCTCGTATTTGAATGACAATTCTATTAAAATTCTATTATCGTATATTTATAAAATTTGCATTCATTTAGTTAGTATTGTTACTGAAAAATCTTATAATTTTGATTTATTTTTAATGGAAGTATTATTTTCTTCTCTGAGATTTTATAATTTGTTTTTGTCATTGATAATTTAAAATTTTACTATGGGTAGTTCTGAAATGTTCCTTATATCTCCTCTTTAGCATTTTAAAGGGCCTTTAACTTTGAAAGATTACAAGTATATTACTTTTTTTCAATTCTGGGACATTTAATCATACAATCTATTCAAATATTTCTGAGTCCCAAGTTTTTATTTTCTCTCATTTTATAAATCCTATAATCCAGATATTAAAACTTCTACCTTATATTTTATTTCTCCTCATTTCTATTATATAATTTTTATTGATTTATCTTTTCTTGATACTTCTGCAAGAATTTTTCACTCTGATATTCTAATTTTCCAATTTGTTTTCCATGGACAAACATTCTTTAATTACCCTATCTACTGTGTTAGTTCAGCTCTGTTTGTGCTCTATGCATTTTGGTTTGATATTTATTATTTTTCTTTTGTAGTTTGTAGATGATAGTATTAGTACATGTATCTTTTTTATTGTTTAGTATATGAAGTTTTATTATTATTTGTTCTTCAAAAGTTACAAAACATTTGCTTCTCACTGAATCTGTGATCGATCCAGTTTGATAATTTCTTTTGAAATAAAAGTATTCCTTAGATAGCTTACAGATTTATCTGTAAGCTCCTATTTCTTTCAGTGAGAATTAGATAAGGACCAAAGGATACACTGTAGTCTGCATCAAGACTATAGCCACAAAGAAAGGGTTAGGCTAAAATAACTCTAGGGGTAGAGAACTACAGGCATGAAGAAACATTATTTATTATTCCTCATATCACAGAATACTTCTTCAGAAGGAGATTTACACTCAGTCTCCCAGGGAGAAACAACATTAAGAAGAAGTACTTCTTTTCAGTGTTTCTCAAATTTCCAATGAACATTGGAACTATATGAGGAAGTTTTTTTTTTTTTTTTTTTTTTTTTGACTGGGTTGTGTGGCTTGTGGGATCTTAATTCCCTGACCAGGGATTCAACCCAGGCCCTTGGCAGTGAAAGTACAGAGTCCTAACAACTGGACTGCCAGGAAACTTTCTGGGGAAGCTTAAATAATACTAATAACAATATCTCATCCAGAGATTCTAATTTAATTAGTCTCATTTTTAGTTTTGCATGAATTTTTTTAAAACTTTCCAGGTAACTTCAAAGTACATCCAAGTGTAAGAATCACTGTCCATGATTAGATTCCTCAGCTTTGTGTGTAGAGAGGGTTAGAAGTGGGAAATGTACATTCCAAAACTAGTCAGTCCACAATTTCATTTTTCAGCTTCTCATTTTGACCAGGCTTCTGAATTGTCCTGATTTTAACCCTCTGCTGTTCTATAAACAGAGGGCTGAGATATCACTTGAAAGACAAGCTCTGAATACCCTAAAACAAGGTAGGAAAGAAATAAGGGCAGAATTAGAAGTTTATTTCCTGTATCATACTCTGATGGACATATGTAGTCTGGAAAAACTACCTTCCCATTACAGCAATTCCAAGAAAAAAAAATCTATTTCCCATACTTTAGCTCAGTTATTCTTATTTCCATGATTTCGGTCTTTTGTTGTGGTAATTCAGAGGAAGGAAGTCAGCAATTTACAATAATTTAGGAAAATAATACAACAAATAAGTGAATATAACAAAAAAGAAGCAGACTCATAGATATAGGGAACAAACTAGTGGTTACCAGTTGAGAGGGGAGGGAGGGACAATATACAGGTGGCTTGGGGAGAGGAAGGTACAAACTATTAGGTGTAAAATAAATTTATGGATGTATTGTACAACACAGGGAAAATAACCAATATTTTGTAATAACTGTAAATGAAAAGTAACCTATAAAATTTGTATAAAAATTTTTTTAAAAATTAAAATGATCTATTAAAAGCTGTCTAGTTTCATCAGAGGAATTAATTCAGACATTTCTATCAATGTATCTCTTTGAAATTTGGCTTATTTTACACCTTTAACTATTAAGTAACTCACTAAATAAACTCACATTTTGAAAAATAAAATATTTCCTTTAAAACAAACAAACAAAAGCACATGCTATTAGGCATTTAAGAACTAGGAACAGGATTTATACATTTTATATCCATAGTACCTAATGGAGTTATTTTCTAATAGACATCAGTAAATAAATATCAGTTGTATAAATTAATGTATTTTCTTCAACATGAAAGCTAGCACAACTGAATAAATTAGGGAATTCAGTGTCACACCTATCTATATTATGTGAGTTAAGGTATATGAGGAAATACACCATATTAGCCTTTTATTAATGATCATATTTTCCAAATTAGTGTAGTTAAAATTCATACATTAAGTATATTTTCAGCCATGTAAATATATTCAGTATATAGTTTCTTTCCATATACCCATTATAGTCAGAAACCACATCTTAAACAAATACATACTGCCTAAATTATCTCTAAAGTGATTAATTTATTTGGCATAAAAGTTATGGTCTACTTAATTCCTCTGCTTTAATAGAATTAACATTTATGTATGCCCATCATTTCTTTTGTGGTCTTGGATAAGTCATATCATCATGATGGAAATAATTTTCCCCACTAGAAATTGAAAATTGGACATGATATTCTCTTTGTGACCATTTCAGTTCAAAGTGTACAATTCTTCTATGATTATGTTAGAGTAAAACATATGAATTGTCAATATTCTACTTTCATTTGACTTATTAATGTAACAATTCCATAAAGTTTTAAAGTATTTTTGGCCTGCTTTTTATGCCAGAACACTATAAATATACTGGGTACTTGGAAATTTAGAATTGTTTTTAACCATTGGAATCACTGAAAGTGGAAAGAGCCGAAGGAAAGAACATAGGAAATAAATATGGACAGATCATGAAATATTTCCACTCTAACATTTGTCTATGGCCATCACAGAACACACAGTTACATCCAATCGTCAAGACTTGTGGACACAAATAATTTTGTGATATTATATGTGATATCTTCCTGGCTTTAAAGTGACCCACATCCTTGACAAAATGTAACTGGGTTGTTTCCATAGTTAACAGTAAATAGAATGTAACAAGCCTACTCATCTCCTTTGTTTTCAAACTTGTGAACTAAGGTTTCCTTTTTTTTTTTTACTTTTTCTTTCTGCCAAATTAACCCTTCATAATGCTATTCAAGTCATTTTCTGTACCCCGCCACAAACATGAAGAATAATCAGCTAATATTTTTCATGTGTCTCCTAGAAAAAAGTTAACTATGATGTTCTTTGACTATTTTGAATATTTGATTTGTAGAAAATTTCAAATGGACTCAGTAACTTCATGTTCATAGACATAATGATTCAAAATTTTAACAATATGTATATACACAGAATTTTAATAGTCTTCTCTGTGAAGGTACGCATATACCAATTATTTACTATCAAGTGTGTCATGTGTTCTATTACAGTGCCTGAGAGTATTGAGGGTATTTAATTCCCCTAAATATGGTACCTGTCCTTTTAATGTAGCAAATACATAAGTAGTAAATGTGTTTTTTAAAGGTAACCTTCAACTTCAGCATTTTTAAAATAATCATAAATCCAAATTAGTGTAGTTCAAATTAGTACCATTAATTATATGTTTGTATATGGCAACCTCCTTATTATAACTGACCCTACACTCGGAGTAATGTTGCTCTTATACTCAGTGATGTAGATTTAAGGGAAGCCAATGTATAACTCCAGAAGGTATTTCTCTGTGAAAAAAGAGTCTTTGTATGGAGCCATGCAAAAATGCCTCTGCAGTCACACAAATTGATCAGTGGTGCTACATTGTGCTTTTATAAATATTGCCTAGAGAGATGGTCATCCGAGAAAACTAGACATTTAGATTCATTTTTACTTCTATCTATCGGTGGATTTTGAGTAGTATCAAGAGATCAAGTCTTCTGATGCAGTAAGTTAGAAGAGTGATATATTAGGAAATGAGTGCTTTACCAATAATGTAAATTTAAATGACCACCTATATATTTAGAGATCTTGTGTTATGAAATTGATTTGCAAATTTCAGAGAATTGTAGAAACTTTTTTTATTTTGGTTGGGTCAACATGGTAAAATTTATAACTTTTAAATAATATATATAGTGTGTAAAGAGTGTTTTTATAAGGGCTACTATGTCTACATACATTTACGTGAGAGAACAGAAGTGGTATATTAAACACATAAGTATATATTATTAATTTTATTCATAGTATAGGATGCATATATTTAATTATCTTACTAAAATTTCATATCATTTTTAAATTTCTTATTACAGGTTGGTGAGTAATTGACTACATATAGGACTTTCTATAGAGGTATATTTCATAACTAGCTACACTTCTCTGGGAAATATCCATTAAAAATCAGGTCTTATAAGTTCTACAACACTGAAGCATGATCTATAAAAATTTCCTGCTCCTGGGTTAGATTTTGATATTAGATTCAAATAATCATTAAAGGGTTAAGTTACTGTAGTACAATTTTAAACAAAGAAGTATAATTTATGTCTGATTAATTTTACTTTCTTACCTAGCCATTCTCATGAATCTGCCACAGGTGCACATAAGATAAATCTCTCTTTGATCATTAGAGTGAGATACAGTAGGCTCTGAAAATATTGTCTATTTCTTATCAGATGGATTTATCTCTTTAACTTATTTGCATCTGTTTCCTTGTATCTTACATACAATCAGCAACAACTTTTTGCTACACAAATGTTTTCTTAGGACAATCTTGATCGTCATAATTTAATAATGGGAAATGGAATTGTGACTTTGATTATCTTTCCATGAGGAAAAAAAAACAAAAACAAAAATCTACATCAATAAAGTTCATCTAACACATTTTAAATAAAAATGCATAGCTATATGAGATAATTCTTTATTCATAAATTTTCGGTACCAAATTAATGTAATTCTTTGCCCAAATCATTTACTTGTTAATTTAAAGGGAACCTCTAGAGTTTCGGAAAAAAAGAAAATATGTGACACTAACTCCTTGGGTCAGTATTTTCTGACTTGAAAATCTTTAAAAGGATGTTCAGATGTATGAGACTTACATTTAAATATGGCTTATACAACAGTTTCTTCTGAGAACACGCATTTTTAAAATATTTTGCATTCTATGTCATTAAAACATGAATTTATATCTCCCCAAATTAAATAAGATTGAGCTAGGCTAGGGTAGAGCAGGAGAAATTCTCCCTCCTAAGTTCCTTTTCCAATTTAGAGTATATAATTTAGACTAGGTTACAACATCTTTTTTCCTCTTTAGGATCCTCTGAAACAGGTGGTATAATCACACAGCCCAGGTACATAAAGGTATTATAAGTGTAACAACGAAAGTTATATCATGAGAGGCAATTAAACTGATATACTCCAAATTGGTCCTACTAAGCCATTTCTCATGTCTTTTGATATATTATCAGTTAATGCACTCTGAAATTCAGAGGCAAGTTTTGTAGCACATTCAAAATAATCTTATACAGATGGCGTACTCTCTCGCTATTAAAAAAAAAAAAATCTTTCTACGTACCAAAAGAATTATATTCATTCCTTAGGTGAAACTGCCATAGGAAATACAAACTTCCTTGAAAGTGCAAGAATTTGTAATCTAGGATTTCAGGAGAGACTTCTAAAATCTTATTTTACATATATATACATATATATATATATATATTTTTTTTTTTTAGTATGTGGGCCTCTCACTGTTGTGGCCTCTCCCGTTGCGGAGCACAGGCTCTGGACACACAGGCTCAGCGGCCATGGCTCACGGGCCTAGCCGCTCGGCGGCATGTGAGATCTTCCCGGACCGGGGCACGAACAGTATCCCCTGCATTGGCAGGCGGACTCTCAACCACTGAGCCACCCGGGAAGCCCTTATTATATTTTTTGATCAACTGCCTTTCTTATAAATGTCAATTTTTTTAATCCTGAAATTCATCCCTTGAATTTTACCTACCTCGTCTAGACCATTCTTTCTAATCTATTCAGGCTAAACTTCTTCAAAAATCTGCCCTTCACCCTCATCTGCATACAACTAGAGGTTCATCCTCCCTTTATTGAGACTTATCTTCTTTGTCTCTGTGATTGATGATCTCCTTGTTCATCTCCTCAGGACTCTATGTTATGGGCTCCATACAAAACAAGCAGCTTTTTGGGTCCCTTGTTAAATGGCCTGGAGTAGTAAACCCAAAGAAGAATATGTTGCCTCCAAATCCAGAGGCAAAATAAATGTGCCTTTTTTTTGGTTGTTAGGGAACAGATGTCACAACTTATCCTCCACCTTAGAAGGGACACCACTGGACTTCTAGAAATTTCACTGAAGTTGAAGGTCCCTGAAATTTTGACAGATTTATTTCCCACCTTCTTACATATACATATCTTATTAATGTTAGCATAGTGACTACAATGTGTTTGTGTTCTGTTTCTTTGGAGAACTGTGACTGATACAGATTTCGTTAGCAGGACTGGTTCTAAAAGAACAGAGTCTTACAGATGAGCTTTCTGGATTTTTTCCGGACTTTCTAGAATCCTAGAATTGATTTTCTAGTCTGAATAGTTTTAAAGGCACTAATAACCCTATTTCCAGTGCTAAAGAAGTCACTGAGAGTCAATGTCATGATGCAGCAACAGAGATATGCAAAATATCACTATTGGGTATTTGTAATTAAATATTTATAAAAGGCATTGTTCTGGGTCACTGTGTATTGGATACCTTAAACATTTCAGCTAAACTAATGAGTTTAAAGAAATTGGCTGGTTACTGCTCTTTGAGTTCTCTCACTTGGCTGCATTCAGATCATTCTTAATAGATACATTGGTTACTTTCATGAAAACTATAAATGTTGTCAGAGTTATACTAAGAAATTTAACCACTATGTCTCCAAAATACTGTCTGGCACCTCCTTTTCTGTCACAATTGTTCTTCCTTATCCCCTAAAACAGAAATTCTACTCCTTTACTTGTGAAAACCTGCCATCTCTTTGGCACGTAGTGGGATTACATCTATATCTCTATCCACATATCTGTATGTAACATTATACATATTATATCTATGTTATACATAGATATATCATAATTTTATATATGTTGTCAGTTTATAGTTATTATTTAAAAAGCATCTCCATTAATTATTTCCTTTGTGTTTTCCAAGAAAAATAAATGTCCTTTTACATGTGCCCTCCTGAGCTTTGATTTGTCTCATTTTTGAGCATGTTCACAAATACATGTTTTATTGTATTTTTGCTGTTGCTGTTATCTTTTTTGGGAAAAATTCATTTTTATTAATAAAAAATAAACACTTATTCCAGTTTCAGTCATTATGCTTGAAGTTACTAATTTAAAAAAATATAAATAATCACTTAATAATCCTGTTTTAACTAAGACAATGAAACTGTGGCTTAAAAAATAAAAGTATTCAGCACCATTTGATTATATACCTTTCAGACTTTGCTCTTAAAGTTTCTGGAACTTTTCTGTCTGTGAAGTACAGGAGTTGCTGTACTGAGGAACACTCTCTGGGACAACCAAAGAGAAGTTAAGCAATCAGCCTATATTCAGCCTGCTAACTTGGACTATACAATGTTCCCTTCCTCTCCACTCTAGCTCAGGAGGGACATGCTTCTAAGCACTGATGTATGAAGAGTCCAACTGTTATTAGCTGGAAAGACCAGTTCTAACAGCAAATAATGGTAAATCTCCAACACAGATGCTATTGTCCTTAATGTCCTGTGGTTTTAGGAAATTCTGTAAATATTTTGGATTTAGTTCAATTTATTCAGAAATAAAACATGTTTAATAATGTTAAACTACTCTGCCAGAGTAAGTGTCTGCTGGTTTAGTATCTTTATAAAAGAAATATATATATATATGTAAAATACGTGTAGGTAAATCATAGCCTTAAAGTATACTTAGAATACTGCTTTATTTAAATCAAAATCTAACAAAATGTCTTCAGTTAAAAGAAGCTAATGAAACTAAATCCAAAGTTATGATAAGGGAGACTCGCTCTCAGTTAAAGTTGTATTGCTTAGAGAACTTAAAGCCATTCTAGGCAAGGTTAAGGTGGCACCTCCTTATTCTTTACTATACATAATTCCAATCAGGGTTGGGCCAGAAATGAGCATTTCTAAATATAATATTTCAGAAAAGTCCATAGAAGTGTTTCAAAGACTTTTGTGCAAAAGAATGTCTGTCTGTCTTTCTGTATCGGTGAGTAGTATGCCCATCAGAATTTCCTAATAACACAAAGACAAAGGCAAGTCCATACACCTGATCAGATGTCAAAGGAATGGGAGGTGACTATTAGGTCACCCATAGAGCTTCTGCTAGCCTTTTAGTATATGCTGTTCACCAGTGTGAGTCAGGTGGACTTTTGTGAGTAATGAGTTTAAAGAAATTGGCTGGTTACTGCTCTTTGAGTTCTCTCACTTGGCTGCATTCAGATCATTCTTAATAGATACATTGGTTACTTTCATGAAAACTATAAATGTTGTCAGAGTTATACTAAGAAATTTAACCACTATGTCTCCAAAATACTGTCTGGCACCTCCTTTTCTGTCACAATTGTTCTTCCTTATCCCCTAAAACAGAAATTCTACTCCTTTACTTGTGAAAACCTGCCATCTCTTTGGCACGTAGTGGGATTACATCTATATCTCTATCCACATATCTGTATGTAACATTATACATATTATATCTATGTTATACATAGATATATCATAATTTTATATATGTTGTCAGTTTATAGTTATTATTTAAAAAGCATCTCCATTAATTATTTCCTTTGTGTTTTCCAAGAAAAATAAATGTCCTTTTACATGTGCCCTCCTGAGCTTTGATTTGTCTCATTTTTGAGCATGTTCACAAATACATGTTTTATTGTATTTTTGCTGTTGCTGTTATCTTTTTTGGGAAAAATTCATTTTTATTAATAAAAAATAAACACTTATTCCAGTTTCAGTCATTATGCTTGAAGTTACTAATTTAAAAAAATATAAATAATCACTTAATAATCCTGTTTTAACTAAGACAATGAAACTGTGGCTTAAAAAATAAAAGTATTCAGCACCATTTGATTATATACCTTTCAGACTTTGCTCTTAAAGTTTCTGGAACTTTTCTGTCTGTGAAGTACAGGAGTTGCTGTACTGAGGAACACTCTCTGGGACAACCAAAGAGAAGTTAAGCAATCAGCCTATATTCAGCCTGCTAACTTGGACTATACAATGTTCCCTTCCTCTCCACTCTAGCTCAGGAGGGACATGCTTCTAAGCACTGATGTATGAAGAGTCCAACTGTTATTAGCTGGAAAGACCAGTTCTAACAGCAAATAATGGTAAATCTCCAACACAGATGCTATTGTCCTTAATGTCCTGTGGTTTTAGGAAATTCTGTAAATATTTTGGATTTAGTTCAATTTATTCAGAAATAAAACATGTTTAATAATGTTAAACTACTCTGCCAGAGTAAGTGTCTGCTGGTTTAGTATCTTTATAAAAGAAATATATATATATATGTAAAATACGTGTAGGTAAATCATAGCCTTAAAGTATACTTAGAATACTGCTTTATTTAAATCAAAATCTAACAAAATGTCTTCAGTTAAAAGAAGCTAATGAAACTAAATCCAAAGTTATGATAAGGGAGACTCGCTCTCAGTTAAAGTTGTATTGCTTAGAGAACTTAAAGCCATTCTAGGCAAGGTTAAGGTGGCACCTCCTTATTCTTTACTATACATAATTCCAATCAGGGTTGGGCCAGAAATGAGCATTTCTAAATATAATATTTCAGAAAAGTCCATAGAAGTGTTTCAAAGACTTTTGTGCAAAAGAATGTCTGTCTGTCTTTCTGTATCGGTGAGTAGTATGCCCATCAGAATTTCCTAATAACACAAAGACAAAGGCAAGTCCATACACCTGATCAGATGTCAAAGGAATGGGAGGTGACTATTAGGTCACCCATAGAGCTTCTGCTAGCCTTTTAGTATATGCTGTTCACCAGTGTGAGTCAGGTGGACTTTTGTGAGAGAATAGTGTTTGGTGGCCAGGACCTTTTGGGGGCATTTCTTCCTAAGTGGAATACACAACAGATAAGGGAACAGGGGAGGTAATACAGGGAAGCTACTCTTTCCAGCTCAGGAGTTGATGAAGTTCATATATGTATCCAAGAAGCCCCTGGGATCCTCTAGCTGTGGATAGTGGCTAATGTGGTCATCCAGAATGACACTGTGGACTGTGGCAGCATTTTCCTGTACAGCTCTAAGAACTGGATAGGGATTCACCAGATCCAACGGCCCTTAGATAAAATTAATGGGAATAGATGCAATGACAAGAGCTCTCACCCAACGTCTTCTAAACTTTTTCCTCTGATTGATATACTTCAAGAGACTGTCGATAACCAAGTTCCCATCATTGTGGCATATCCCTGCCCACATGTCCCACAGCTCACTCTCAGAGGGTCAAGTGTACAGCCCAAAATCTGAGGAGAGACCTCGAGAGAATACAAAGTTCATCAGTCACGTGAGGATGCGTGACAGCATGCCTCCGTCTTTGAGAAGCTTTTGGAGAAGGAGAAGAAGGTGAGCTTCAAGAAATATACCTCCATTTGACAGACAGAGACTCTTAATGGTAAGCTGACCAGATCTATTCTTCTTGAAACTATAGAGCAGCTCCTGAGCAAAGATATCTCCACAGGCATGAGACAACAAGTTGATCCTACTGTTCTGGAACCCCAGATGCCGCAAAAGGGCCTCCACGATGCTGGACTGCTCAAATATGGAATAGTGATGTGGTCTTGTTTTGTCACTGAAGCCAAAACTTAGGAAATTGAGGATTATCACTTGATGAAATCTGAGGGTCAGACCTTCCCATATCTTGTACCAATCATAGCTGGACATTGTAAAACCATGTAAAAGCACGACTATCTCCGGACTTCAAACCACACCCACAGAGTCTTGGTAGAAGATGCTCAGTCCCTTTTAGGTAAAAAAAAATGCCTGATAACTTCCATGAGTAAAGAGCAGAGGAAAGCTGAGGAGGGGACGGTGAGGAGGGGTGGGGATGTGCAGATAGGCCCCAAGCAGGGGCATAGTCAATAGCCCCACCTAGACCCACCACTCCCTCATCCTGATTCTGGTAAGACTTGGGCTGCAAGACTCCACCTAGACCCACCACTCTCTCATCCTGATTCTGATAAGACTTGCACTTCAAGACCCCATGTTTGGGGGACCCCTGTTGCTGCTGTCTTTAAGTGTTTTCATTCTTTTTCTTTTTTTTCTAACTTTATTGAGGAAAGATTGACATAAAAAATTATTTTTATATATTTTTTAAATATATATATATAAAGTGTATAACTTGATGATTTGATATACATATACATTGTGGAATGATTAACAAGATCAAAACAATTAATATGGTCATCACATCACATAAGTGATGTAGTTAACTATTTTTTCCCTGATTGTTTTGATTTAAAGGAATCTAAATTCATAATAATGAGTCATTGTATAAATAAGTTACCTTAAAGAGAGTCTTTTTTCTTTCTAAATTTAATATTAACAAGCTCAATATCTAAGCTGGTAATAAATCCCTTCATTTATCCCATTAAGGTGCATGTCTTTTAATTATGTATTCTTGTGTAAGGTTTATTTCAGCTGTAAGCACTAATATTCTTTGGAGAATATTAGTACTTTAGCAAATGTTTGTATTTCTCTAACAGTGCTAGAAGGATGTGAAGCATTTAATGATTTTCATATGGAACCCATATTCATGATGAAAACTAAGACAATGTTTCTTTCCTTTCTACACCAGGGATGGCCTCAGGGGTAATTTTCACTAGAGTTTTTCTCACTAGGGCAGGGAGCTCTATTATTGAGGTATTTTTTGGTTTTTTGGTTTGTTTTTTATCCAATTTTTCAAAGAAATAGTAGGCACATTCCTTTGGGATCTCTTAACTCAGTTATGAAACTGATTGCCCATTTCTCTAATATGTTTGGAAATACAAAAAAAAAAACCACTGAAGCCATTTTCTGCTCATTATTGTTCTATAGAAATACAAAATCACCATGTCTATTGAGCAAAGACACTTTGGACACTTTGAACGCTTCCCCAAAGTGAAGGATTAGTTCCTTCTGAAACTTATATAAGTGCTATGGCCTTGATATGAAAATTGTTTTAAGTTGTAAGTCACTCAGACTGGCTTATTTTAATAAAAGTCCATCCTGGGGAACAGGCTGCACATAATTGGCAGCAGTTCACCATCCTTTTAGTTGATCTTGGGTTACTTGACCTCCCTAACTTAAAATAATTGAGTCAACAGCCCCTGCTTATTGCAATAAATACACTTTATAATCATTCTTCTATCTTCATATGCTTCATTTAACCCAGTATCCTCTTCTGGACTGCCACAGAGCTAGCTGGGACCAATATCAACTGTTATGGTTACATGACTGCCTGTTCACTGCCTCCAAACTCCCTTACCTTCTACTCTTCTGCTAGAAGTACTTTCTCCATTTGAAAATATTGTATCAACATCTCTTTCTGACATGAAACAGTACTCCAGCTCACCTGCTATAATTCTTAATCTGGATCTTAAGAAAAAGATCAATATGTACTAAATAGAATAGTCATTGACTTCCATAGACTCCATAAGGGGTAACTAATTTTCTCTAAAAATAATATATCAGAAAATAATTTAGGGCAATGAATTAGCCATAATATAGTTTTAATATTTATTTTGGGTATACTGGACCTAAAATATATTACTGCTTAGATTACTACACAGTGGCAGGAGATACTCCATAAATTACATAACTCTTAGAATATTAGTACTTTAGCAAATGTTTGTATTTCTCTAACAGTGCTAGAAGGATGTGAAGCATTTAATGATTTTCATATGGAACCCATATTCATGATGAAAACTAAGACAATGTTTCTTTCCTTTCTACACCAGGTATGGCCTCAGGGGTAATTTTCACTAGAGTTTTTCTCACTAGGGCAGGGAGCTCTATTATTGAGGTATTTTTTGGTTTTTTGGTTTGTTTTTTATCCAATTTTTCAAAGAAATAGTAGGCACATTCCTTTGGGATCTCTTAACTCAGTTATGAAACTGATTGCCCATTTCTCTAATATGTTTGGAAATACAAAAAAAAAAACCACTGAAGCCATTTTCTGCTCATTATTGTTCTATAGAAATACAAAATCACCATGTCTATTGAGCAAAGACACTTTGGACACTTTGAACGCTTCCCCAAAGTGAAGGATTAGTTCCTTCTGAAACTTATATAAGTGCTATGGCCTTGATATGAAAATTGTTTTAAGTTGTAAGTCACTCAGACTGGCTTATTTTAATAAAAGTCCATCCTGGGGAACAGGCTGCACATAATTGGCAGCAGTTCACCATCCTTTTAGTTGATCTTGGGTTACTTGACCTCCCTAACTTAAAATAATTGAGTCAACAGCCCCTGCTTATTGCAATAAATACACTTTATAATCATTCTTCTATCTTCATATGCTTCATTTAACCCAGTATCCTCTTCTGGACTGCCACAGAGCTAGCTGGGACCAATATCAACTGTTATGGTTACATGACTGCCTGTTCACTGCCTCCAAACTCCCTTACCTTCTACTCTTCTGCTAGAAGTACTTTCTCCATTTGAAAATATTGTATCAACATCTCTTTCTGACATGAAACAGTACTCCAGCTCACCTGCTATAATTCTTAATCTGGATCTTAAGAAAAAGATCAATATGTACTAAATAGAATAGTCATTGACTTCCATAGACTCCATAAGGGGTAACTAATTTTCTCTAAAAATAATATATCAGAAAATAATTTAGGGCAATGAATTAGCCATAATATAGTTTTAATATTTATTTTGGGTATACTGGACCTAAAATATATTACTGCTTAGATTACTACACAGTGGCAGGAGATACTCCATAAATTACATAACTCTTTGACTGCTGCTGCTGCTGCTGCTCAAGACTCAGACTTTTACAGGTTTGTGATTTCTCCAAACTCCATGAAAGAATAAACCTCTAACCATTGTGAATTTCAATGCTCACACTCTAATATCCTTGTAGAAGACAGTTGGACTAGAGACCAAGAGGGGAATGCTTCAGTTACTCTAATGCATAGATTTTCTACTTGAGCTGCTAAGCTATGTGACTCTAAGTTGGCTATCTCCACATTTGGGGATAGCACTAAGGACTATGTTGGGTGAGCCACTGGTGTTTGGTGAAAAAATACACAAATAATTAAATCACAATTTTGACATTTGATTTACATTCATTTTTATGTATTTTAAAAAATGTATATCTGGTATATATTCTTCAATGTACATTTTGTATTAGAACCATAGGGTATATAAATAATTTGCAGGTAAGTATGTATTTATTAAGGTGTACTCAAAATTTTTTTTAATGTGTGGAGTTAAACAATAAGGAAATTTGTAGAAACTGCTACTCCAAAGGACTGTTTTAACTCCACAGTTCCAGATAACTGGGAGCCTGTCATGAGCTCCAAAAAGTTGACCTAAAATTGATTTGTGATTTTGAAGGAACTTCCAAAGTGTTTTCTAGAGTGGTTATATGCTTTTACCTTTTCATCAGCAAAGTTTGAGTGTTCCAGTTTCTCTACATCCTCATCAGCATTTGGTGTTGCCAGTATATATATATATATTTTTTATGTTTGTCATTCTGATAAGTGAGTAGTGATATGTAAACAGCTAACCACCAGAAATTTCTCTGCTAGGAATTTATTCAAGAGAAATGAAAACCTATGTTCACATAAAGACCTGTACATTAATGTTTAATAAAGTTGTTACTTTACTAATAATAACCAAAACCTGGAAATAACCCAGATGTTCTTTAATATGAGAATGATTAAAAAATCTTATGGTGCATTCAAATCCTGGAATACTATTTAGCAATAAACAGGAAAAAACATTAAAAAACACAAAAATGTGTCTGAATCTCTGGGAAATTATGCTGAGTGAAAAACAAATTCCAAAAGGTTACATACAGTATAATTCCATTTAAATAATATTCTTGAAATGACAAAATTATAGAAATGGATAACAAGTTAGTGGTTGTTAGAAGTTAAGGAGAAGTGAGTGAGAAGAAAGCAGATTTGGCTATAAAAGGACAACATGAGAAATCTGGATAGTTATGGAAATGCTCTGTTTCTTGACTGTATCAATGCCAATATTCTACTTGTGATATTGTCCTATCATTTTTGAAGGATGTCAACTTTAGGAGAAATTGGGTAAACAGTACATGGGCTTTCTCTATATCATCTCTTACAACTGCATGTGGATATACAATGACCTCAAAATAAAAAAAGCTTGATTTAAACAATAATATGTGTGCCTTCTTTCCATGTCTGGGTAATCCTTCAAAAACTGATGTTAATATTTTTATTCTCTTGTATACCCTTCAGTACAGTAATGGTGACAGAGGAGAAAGGGAAGGAACACATGGCCAAATGAAGATCATTGTAAAGTTCAAAACTCCTGAAGGTATTTTCCATCCCATATTATATTAACAGTTCAATAAATAAAACATTTTCCATAGTTTTTAATGTATTTCAATTGCATTTTGTATATTTGAGTAAACTCTCAAAGGTTAGTTGATTACTTTCACAAATTTGAACAAATTTCAAGGTGACATTTAAAATAATTGTAATCAATTCTCCAGATTGGCCTATTTTTCTACATTTTGCCTCCAAACATTTAAATTTTGAAAGGCTTACTAAGTAACTCTTATTAATAATTTTCCTGAACAAGTTGATTATTCAAATAATATAGCCTAAGGCAAGGTCTAATTGTTAGTTCTCTAGATTGATTAATCTCTCCTCCTATTTTAAGGCAAACATACTAAAACAATAGACATTAAATATATAACCCTATCTCTCTCCAGAATGATAAATAAAACATATCCTCTTCATTTTTACTTAGTAGCAATAGAAGAAAAGTGTTATAAAGATGTTTTCTTTCATTGTAGTTGAAATTGATATAAATGTTCCTACAAATGTGATATGGAAAATAAAAATGTGTCTTTCAAAAAGTGTCTTAAAATATAAACTTAACTACCACTTCTGAAAAAATGAAGTAAACATATATTTGTCCTACATTTTCTGCTAAATACAACTAAAAATCCTGGATGTTATATATAAAATATTTTAAGACATAAAGAAAACGAAAAAGACAGGGAAGCTAGGAAACTTAAGATCCAAGGAACAATACAGTGGTGAGTTCCCTGGGTTTTCTTTTTACCTCATAAATGAAAGACTTGAAGCTGAAAAAGCTGGGAATCTAAAAACACCAACAGGCACAATCGAAAACAGCCCAACAAAAGCTTGCTCTCTCTAGGTGAAGGAGAAACTTAGCAAAAGTAAATATTTTTAGATAATAACAGTGTTATTCATTGCAAACACCTCAGAAAAAAACACAATCTCAACCCTTCCCACACCAGCAAAGGCAATGAGGGGAACCTGAACTTCCAACCTTGAGGGTCTGTGAGGATGTACTCAACTATACTGTTGGAGTAGTATCAAAAAGGCCAAGTAGGGAGCCAGGGTTCTCACCTCTTCCTGGCAGTAATAAGTTCTCTTCTCCCCCACGTGGTATCACTGGAGACAACATGCAGAGCCTGAACTTCCATGTCCACCTTGAAGGAATAGGGTATCCCTCCCTCTTCACAGTAGGTAATTTCAGAGCATGTCTAGTGGAGAATCAGGCCATTCAACTTTGCACAGCAATAATATGTACACATCCACCACAGTGGTTATGGAGATGAAATAAAGATCCCGTCTTTGACCAGCAATAATGAGGCCCCTCTCCAATCTTAGGTATCAATAGAGACTGAGTGAGGAACCTGTAATTTCACTTCCACCTGGTATTAAGGAGAGAGGGCCCAACCTTTCTCAAGCAAAAGCAGTGTCAGAAAAAGCAGCTAAAAGAGATAGTTTATATAAGGTCCAGAGACCCATAACATAATAGGAAAATGTCCATAATAGGAAAATTCCTCAGGGAGTGGCTAGGGTGGCAGAGTAGTAAGACCCTAAGCTCACCTCCTCCCATAGGCACACCAAAATTACAAACTATTTACAGAATAACAATTGGTGAGGAAGACCAGAAGATTAGCAGAAAAGATATTCTATAACTAAAGATATAAAGAAGAAATCACAAGACAGGTAAGACGGGCAGAGATGCAGTATAGTAAAGACCCATACCCTCAGGTGGGTGACCTACAAACAGGAGGATAATTACAATTGTAGAAGTTCTCCCCAAGGAGAAAGGGGTTCAATTGCCACATTGGGCTACTCTAACTGGGGATCCTGCACCAGGAAGATAAGATCACAGAACTTTGGCTTTGAAAGCCACTGGGCTTAATTTTGGGAGAGCCAGAGAGCTGAAGGAAAGAGAATCCATTCCAAAAGAGCACACACAAAATCTCACATGATCTGGGACCCAAGAGAGATGCAATAATTTGAAAGGATCCTGGGTCAAACCACCTAATGATCTTGGAGAGTCTTAGGAAGCAACTGGAGCTCACCCTGAGGACATAGACACTGAGAGCAGCCATTTTTGGGAGCTCATTCTTCCATGAGGATGCTGGTGCTGGGAAGCACCAATTTGGGATCCTCACTCTGGCTCATTAGCTGTGGGACTCAGTCCTGTCCACCAGCCACGGCTGGTGGCACCAGTACTGGAAGCTTCAGACCAAGAAGTTATCCAAGAGAGGACACAGTTCCTTCCACCATTAGGACAGGTGCCTTAAGAACCCTGAGGCCACAGCCACCCCAAAACTAGCCCTGTCCACCAGAAGGCCCATGACCCAGCCCCACACACTAGTGCACTGACACTAGCCACAGGACCCCTTGGGGCCCCACAGCCAGCTGTACAAACCCAGTGCCCACCCACCAGTGGGGCTGATAGCAAATCCAGGATCCCCAGGCCCTGCAACCAGGGCAAGTGCTGACCCACTGTTGGGCAGGGCTGAGTCCTGGGGTGGTTGATTGCAGAGCTAGGGGTCCCAGATCTAGTGTTGTTCTGCTGGTGTGTGAGCCGGTTCCTGATACAGCAGGCTACAGAGTCTGGGGTGTTCAAAGCTGATGTCAGCCCTATTTTGAGTACGGCTGGATCCCAGGGTGGTCAGCTAAGGGGTCCTAGGTGGCTTGGAGCTTGTGTCTGCCTCCTGGTGGGTGAGTCTGGGGCCCAGGGTGTACCTGGGGATAATGCTGGCTACTGGTGGACAGAGTCAGATTCCAGAGTCTCTTGCTTCAGGGTCCTGGGGTCCTGGAGATAGTGTTAGCCTAACGGTATTTGGGGCTGCAGCCAGGTACCTCATGAGCCAGCCCTATCCACAAGTGGCCAGCAACCTCTACATAAGGCAGGGTCTGTTAACCAACCAGACTGGGGGCCAGCCCCAACTATAAGATTTCCCACAGTAGTCAGCTAGACACACAAAGGAACCACAGAGACACACAGGGGGCAGCCCAATAACATACAGTTTTGATGACCAAAGGAGTGTGTGCTGCTGGAACACATAGGACATCTCCTACAAAAGGCCACTCTCCAAGGCTGGGAAATAAAATCAACCTACATAATACATAGAAATATAAACAATGAATTAGGCAAAATGAGACAACAGAAGACTATTTTCCAAATAAAGGAACCAGTTAAAATCCAAGAAGAAGAACTAATTGAAGTGGAGATAAGCAATCTACCTGGCAAAGAGTTCAATGTAATGATGATAAAGATGCTGAAAGAACTTGAGAGAAGATTAGATGATAGAGTAAAAAGTTAGAGGTTTATAACAAAGAGTTTAAAATATAAAGACAAATGAAACATAGCTGAAAAATAGAATAACAAATTAAAAAAACACTAGAATAAATCAATGGTAGATTAAATGATCAGAAGACAGGATCAGCAAGCCAGAAGACAGAGTAGTGGAAACCACTGAAGCTGAATAGAAGAAAAAAAAAAAGAATAAAAATAAATAAGGATCCTTTAAGAGACCTCTGATACAACATCAAGCATACTAGCATTCACATGTTAGGTGTTCCAGGGTCCCAGGAGGGGAAGAGAGAGAAAGGAGCAGGGGCAGAGAACATATTTGAAAACATAATAGCTGAAAACTTCCCTAACCTGAGAGTGAAAACAGACATCCAGGTCCGGGAAGCTCAGAGAGTCCCACACAAGAGCAACACAAAGAGGACCACACCAAGACACACTGTAGTTAAAAATTGCAAAAATTAAAGATAAAGAGAGGATATTAAAAGCAGCAAAGGAAAAGCAACAAGTTATGCACAAGGGAAGTCCCATTAGCAGTTATGAGCTGACTTTTCAGCAGAAGCTCTGCAGGCCAGAAGACAGTGGCACAATATATTTAACGTGATGAAAGGGAGAAACCTACCACCAAGAATACTCTAATTGGCAAGGCTTTAATTCAGATTTGATGGAAAGATCAAAAGATTTACATACAAGCAAAACTAAAAGAGTTCAGCACCACCAAACTAGCTTTACAAGAAATGTTAAAAGGAACTTCTCTAAGTGAAAAATAAATGGCCACACCTAGAAATATGAATAACAGAAAAGGAAAAATTCCAGTGGTAAAGGCAAATATAAAGTTATTATTGAAGATCATCAGAAAGAAATGGAAAAATTCTGTATCCCCATCGTTACCAAGCTGTATCAGAGCACAGGAGGCATGCAAAGAGGAATGCCAGGAGGAATGCCAGTGGGCTTCCCTGGTGGGGAACTCCTCCATCTGGTGGCGTCTCCTCTGGGCCCAACATTGAACAGGTTGATTAAGCCAACCTAGCATACATTAAGCATTGTTCCATGCTAAACATTGAAGGACCCAACTTTGTAGCAAATTCCATGGCAGTTTTACAGTTGAGCTGCTATAGTAAATAACTGAGCATTCTTGATTCTTGAACATGAAAAGTGTGCACAAGAAAAGGAAATAACTGCACTTTTATAAGCACTGGATTGTAAGTGGAAAATGCAATGTCTTAAATAAAACTGTATTTAAAGTTGAAAACAAAACAAAGAAATAAATAAAATTTAGTAAATAAATAAATATTAGTAAATCAATCATGTACAAAGCTAGTAGGAAGGTTAAAAGACAAAAGTAGTAAAATTAATATTATTATTATTAATATTCACAAGTAGTTAAGGGATATTCAAAACAAAAATATATGAAATATGATGTCAAAACAGTAAATGGTTGCAGGTGGGTAAAAACTCAGGGATGTTAAAATGCGTTTGAAATTAAGAGATCACCAAAATAAAATAATCATGTGTATATATACATATATTGATATATATAAACCTCATGGAACCACAAACCAAAAATGTAAAATAGATACACACACAAAAGAGTGAAGGGAGTTCAAATATAACACTAAAGATAAGTGTTATAAGGGAAATAATAAGGGAAGAGAATAAAAGTAGAAAGGAACAGAAAAGAACTATAAAGTAACCCCCAAACAATTAACAAAATGGCAATAAGTACATACCTATTGATAATTATTTTAAATATAAATGGATTAAATATTTAGACCAAAATACATAAAATGACTGAATGGATACAAAAACAAGACCCATGTATATGATGCCTACAAAAGATTCATTTCAAAATCTAAAGAAATACACAGACTGAAAATGAGGGATGGAAAAGTTATTCCACAGAGATGAAAATGAAAAGAAACCTGGGGTAGCAATACTTAAATCAGACAAAGTAGACTTTAAAACAAAGACTGTAACAGGAGACAAAGAATGACCTTACATAATGATCAAGTGATCAATCCCAGAAGGAGATATAACAATTGTAAATATATATGCACCTAGCATACGAGCACCTAAATACATAAAACAGATATTAATAAACATCAAGGGAAAGATTGATAGTAACATACTAATATTAGTGGAATTTAACATTCCACATAACATCAATGAACAGATCATCCAGACAGAAAATCAGTAAGGAAACATTTGCCTTAAATGCTATTACATCAAATGAACCTAATAGGTACATATAGAATATTCCATCCAAAGCGGCAAAATATACATTCTTTCAAGGCATATGCAAAATTCTCCATAATAGACCACATGCTATGACACAAAACAATCTCAGATAATTTAAGGAAAATGAAATCTTATCAAGCATATTTTCTGACCATAGCCCTATGAGGTTACAAACCAACTACAAGAAAAAAATAAAAATAAACTGCAAAAAAACCACAAACATATGAAGGCTAAACAATATGCTACTAAGCAGCTAATGGGTCAATGAAGAAATCAATAAAATACCTGTAGGCAAATGAAAACAAAAATATAATGATCCAAAATATATGGGACACAGCAAAGGCAGTTCTAAGAGGTAAGTTTATATTGCAGAAAATAGGAAAAATCTCAAATAAACAACCCAATCTTACAACAAAAGAAAGTAGAAAAAGAAGAACAAACAAAACCCAACGTTAGTAGAAGGAAAGAAATCATAAATACCTGAACAGAAATAAATAATATAGAGGAAAACAAAACAAAACAAAACAACTCGTCCCCCCCCCAAAAAATAGAAAAGATCAATGTAATTAAAAGCTGGTTCTCTGAAAAGAAAAACAAAATTGATAAACCTTTAGCCAGACTTATCAAGAAAAAAAAAAGAGGGCCAAAATAAATAAAATCAGAAATGAAAATGAAGAAGTTACAACTGACACCACAGAAATACAAAAGATTATAACAGATCACTATTAACAATTACATGCCAAAAAAATGAACAACCTAAAAAAAATGAGCAAATTCCTAGAAATGTACAATCTCCCAAGACTGAACAAGGAAGAAATAGAAAATATGAACACACCAATTACCAGTAATGAAATTGAATCAGTAATTTAAAATACACAAAAGAAACAAGAGTCCAAGACCAAATGACTTCACAGGGAAATCCTACCAAACTTCTAGAGAAGAGTTAACACCAATCATTCTCAAACAATTCCAAAAATTTAACAGGAAGGAACACTTCTGAACTCATTCTACAAGGCCAGCATCACCCTAATACCAAAACCAGATAAAGATATGAGAATAAAAGAAAACTACAGCCCAATATCACTGGTGAACATAAAAATTCTTCAATAATATATTTGCAAACCAAAGTCAACAATAGAGTAAAAGGATCATACATCATAATCAAGTTGCATTTATCTCAGGGGTGCAAAAATAGTTCAATATAATCAAATCAATCATGGTGATAAACTGCATGAACAAATTGAAAAATAGAAATCATATGATCATCTCAATAGAAGAAAAATTTTTTTGACAACACCCAACATCCATTGATGATAAAGACTAAACAAAGTATGTATAGAGATAACATACCTCAATGTAATAAATGTCATATATGATAAGCCCACAGCTACTATAGTAATCAACAGTGAAAAGCTGAAGGCATTTCCTTTAAGATCAGGAAGAAGGCAAGGAAGCCCACCCTTGCCACTTTTATTTAACATGATATTTGAAGTCCTAGCCACAGCAATCAGACAAGAAAAAGAAATAAAATGAGTCCAAATTGGAAAGAAACAAGTAAAACTGTCACTGTTTGCAGATGACGTGATACTATATATGGAAAATCCGAAAGTCACCACCCCAAAACTACTAGAGCTCAATAGTGAATTTGGTAAAGTTGCAGGCTACAAAATTAATATAAAGAAATCTGTTGCATTTCTATACACTAACAGCAAAATATCAGAAAGAGAAATTAGAAAACAATTTAATTTACCACCATATCATAAAGAATAAAATATCTAGGAATAAATACAACTAAGGAAGTGAAAGAACTATACTCAGAAAACTATAAGACACTGATGAAAGAAGTTGAAGATGACACAAACAGATGGAAAGATATACCCTGTCCATGGACTGGAAGACTTAATATTGTTAAAATGACCATACTTCCCAAGACATGGTATATACCCAAGGCAATCTATAGATTCAATGCAATCTCTATCAAAATACCAATGACATTTTTCATAGAACTAGAACAAATAATTCTAAAAATTTATGGAAACACAAGATATCGAATAGCCAAAACAATTTTGAAAAGGAGAAACAAACCTGGAGATATCACACTCCCTGATTTCAATCCATACTACAAAGCTACAGTCATCAAAACAGTATAGTACTGGTATAAAAACAGATACACAGATCATTGGAGCAGAATAGAAAGCCCAGAAAGAAGCCATATTTATACAGGCAATTAATCTGTGACAAAGGAAGCAAGAATAGACAAGAGAGAAAAGACAATCTTTTCAATAAATGGTGTTAGGAAAACTAAACAGCTACATGCAAAAAATCAAACCAGACTACTCTCTCACACCATGCACAAATATAAATTCAAAATAGAATAAAGACTTAAATGCAAGTCCTGAAACCATAAAATTCCTAGAAGAAAACTTAGGCAGTATACTCTTTGGCATCAGTCTTAGTAATATGTATATATTTTTTGATATGTCTCCTCAGGCAAGGGAAACAAAAACAAAAATAAACAAATAGGACTACAATAAACTAAAAACTTTTCTACAGTAAAGAATCTATCAGCAAAACAAAAAGGTCACTTACTGAATGGGAGAATATATTTGCAAACAATACATCTAATAAGGGGATAATAGCCAAAAGATTTAAATAATTCATACAACTCTACATCAGAAAAGCAAACAACCTGATTTTAAAAATGGGCTGAGGGCTTCCCTGGTGGCTCAGTGGTTGAGAATCCACCTGCCTCTGCAGGAGACATGGATTCATGCCCCAGTCGGGGAAGATCCCACATACCGTGGAGAGGCTGGGCTCGTGAACCATGGCCGCTGAGCCTGTGCGTCCAGAGGCTGTGCTCTGCAAAGGAGAGGCCACAACAGTGAGAGGCCCGTGTACCACAAAAAAAAAAAAAAAAAAAAAAAATGGGCTGAGGATCTGATTAGACATTTTTCCAAAGAAGATGTTCACATGAACAACAGGCACAAGGAAAGATGCTCAACATCACTAATCATCAGGGAAGTGCAAATCAAAGTGTTGGCCAGGATGGTGTGAAAAGGGAACCCTTGTGCATTTTTTGTGGGAATGTAAACTGGTGTTGCACTATGGAAAACGATATGGCAATTCCTCAAAAATTAAAAATAAAATTACCATATGATCCAGCAATTCCAGTGCTGTGTATTTGTCCAAAGAAAATAAAGTCACTATTAGAAAAGATATAGGCAACCCTATGTTCACCGCAGCATTATTTTTACAATAGCCAAGATATGGAAGCACAGGAAGAGTCCATCAATAAATAAGTGGATAAAGAAGACGTCGTATATATATATATTACTCAGCCATAAAAAAAACTAATGAAATCTAGCCATTTGCAATAACATGGATAGATCTAGAGTGTATTATGGTAAGTGAAATATGTCAGACAGAGAAAGATAAATACCATATGATTGCATTCATATGTGCAATCTAAAAAAAAAAACAATGAACAGACATAACAAAAGAGAAGCAGAGATATAGATACAGAGAACAAATAGGAGAGAGCTTGAAGGATGAATTTGGAGGGAAGAACTAAATAAATGAGGGAATTAAGAGGTAAAAATTCCCACTTGCAAAATAAATGAGTCATGAGTATGAAATGTACAATGCAGGGAATATAGTCAATAACTGTGTGATATCTTTTTATGGTGACATTGTGTCTGGACTTATCATAGTGATCATTTTGTAATTTATAGAAATATCAAATCAGTATGTTGTAAAACATGAACTAACACAGAGTTGTAGGTCAATTGTACTAAAAAAACAAACAAACTCATAGAAAAAGAAATCAGACTTTTGGTTACCAGAGGCAGTGGCAGAATAAGAGTAGGAATTAGGTAAATGAGGTCAAAAGGTACAAACTTCCAGTTATAAGATAAATAAGTTCTAGGGAGGTAATGTAGAATAATGTAGAATAATGTAGAATATGATAAATATAATTATCACTGCTGTATGTTATATAAAAGAGTTGTTAAGAAAGTTTTCATCACAAGGAAAAATATTTTTTTCTGTTTCTTTAATTTGTATCTGTATGAGATGATAGAAGTTCACCAAAAGTATTGTGATAATCATTTCATGACAGCTGTAAGTCAAATGATTATGCTGTACTCCTTAAACTCATACAGTGCTGTAAGTTGATTATATTCAGTTAAAAAAAGAAAATTAACTGTAATACAAAAGAACAGAAAGAGTTCAAACTTTAATTTTAAAATGTTTGTTCCACAAAAATATTGTGAAAATAATGAAGTAAAAGCTACCTAGTGGGAGAAAATATTTGCAAATCAAATGGATAAAAGAGAACTATTATCTGGATTATATGAAGAACTCTCAAAACTCAATAATAAGAAGAATAAAATTCAATTAAAAATGACTTAAGTAAAAGGCATTCCAAATGTGAAAGGAATAAGTTAAATTATCTCTGTTCACAGATGACATGGTTTTGTATGTAAAAATCCTAAAGAATTCACAAATATAGATATAAGAACTAATTAATAAACTAATTCAGTAAAGTTGCAAGATACAAAATCAACAAACACAAATAAGTTTGTTGTAAATGTTATTGTAAATTCCATTTACAATAACATCAAAAAGAATAAAATACTTAGGTATAAAGTACAAGATATTGATGAAAGAAATTAAGGAAGACACAAATAAATAGACAATCTGTGTTCATTGATTGGAAAAATTAATATTGTTTAAATGTCTATACTACCCAAAGTGATCTATATATTAAATGCATTCCCTGTCAAAAACACAATGTAATTTTTTATACAAATAAAAAAAAAATCCTACAATTCATATGGAGCCAAAATTAACCCTGAATAGTCAAAACTATCTTGGGAAAGAACAAATCTGGAGACCTCACACTTCCTGATCTCAAAACATATTACAAAGCTATAACAAATTAAAACAAATTAAAATTTTATGGTACTGGCATAAGACAGACATATAGATTGATAGAACAGAATAGAGAGCCTAGAAATAAACCAACACATATGTGGTCAACTTATCTTCCACAAATGTGCCAAGAATACACAACAGAGAAAGGGCAGTATTTTCAATAAATGCTGTTGAGGAAGTTATATATGCACAGGCAAAAGAATGAAATTTAAATTTAACACTTATCTTACATTACACACAAAAAACAAAACAAATAATTAAAAAAGTTAAATGTAAGACCCGAAACCGTAAAACTCCTTGAATAAAACATAGGGGAAGCTTCATGATTTTGGTCTTGGAAATGATTTCTTGGTTATAACATAAAAGCACAGGCAATGAAAGAGAAATGGACAAAATGGACTGCAAACTAAAAAAACTTCTGCACAGCAAAGGAAACAATCAAAAGAGTGAAAATCCAATCTACAGAAAGAAAAGTATTTACAAACTACATATCAGAGAAAGGGTTAATATTAAAAGTATATAAGGAGCTCCTACATCGCAGTAGCATAAAACCAAATAACCTGATTGAAAACTGGGCAAAGGACTTGAATAGACAGTTCTCCAAAGAAGACATAAAAATGGCCAACAGCTATATGTAAAGATGTTCAACATCAATAATCTTCAAAAAAATGCAAATCAAAAATCACAGCCAGAGGTATCACTTCACACCTGTAAGGATGGTCATTGTCATTATCAAATATTAAGAAAAAAAAGTGTTGGTAAAGATGTGAAGAAATCAAAACACTTGAAAACTGTTGATGAGACTATAAAATCGTATAGCCACAATGAAAAACAGTATAAAAATTCCTCAAAAAATTAAAAATCAAACTAACACAGTATCCAGCAATCCTACTGGTGGATATTTATCCAGAATAATTGAAAGCAGGATATGAAAGAGATATTTGCATTCCCATGTTCATTACCGCATTATTTGCAATAACCAATATATGGAAGTGAATTAAATGTCAATTGATGGATGGTTAAAGAAAATGGAGTATCTACATACAATGGAATATTATTTAACCTTAAAAATGAAGGAAATACTGTCCTATGTGAAAACATGGATTAATCTTGAAGACATTATACTAAGTCAGTCACAAAAAAGCAAATACAGGGACTTCCCTGGTGGCACAGTGTTTAAGAATCTGCCCGCCACTACAAGGGATACGGGTTCGAGCCCTGTTCTGGGAAGATCGCACTTGCGACGAAGCAAATAAACCCGTGTGCCACAACTACCAAGCTTGTGCTCTAGAGCCTGCAAGCCACAAATACTGTGCCCACGTGCCACAACTACTGAAGCCTGTACACCTAGAGCCCATGCTCTGCAACAAGAGAAGCCCCTGCAATGAGAAGCCTGCACACTGCAAAGAAGAGCAGCCCCTACTCTCCACAACTAGAGCAAGCCCACGTGCAGCAATGAAGACCCAATGCAGCCAAAAATGAACGAATTAATTGATTAATTATTTTTTTAAAATGCAAATACAGCATAATTCCACTTATGTGAGCTATATAAAGTTACCAAGCTCACAGAAGTAGAAATTAGAATGGTGGTCACCAAGATCTGGGGGACAATTCATTGAGTATAAAATTTCAGTTACATAAGATAAAAACATTCTAGAGATCTGCTGTGCATCATTATGCTTATAGTTAAAAATACTGTACTGTACACTTAAAAAAATTTTAAGAGGCTAGACTTCAAGGCTTTTTTTTTTAATCATGAAAAGGAAAAATGAGATGAAGAAACACTTCACAAAAGAGGATATATATATGGCAAATAGGCACAGGAAAAGATGTCCAACATGATTAACCATTAAGAAAATTCAAATTAAAACCACAATGAGATATCACTACACATTTATAAGAATAGGTAATATTTGGGCTTCCCTGGTGGGGCGGTGGTTGCGCGTACGC
>NC_041226.1:30592978-30595955 GCF_002837175.3 Physeter macrocephalus | reverse complement strand
AAAAAAAAAAAAAAAAAAAAAAAAGAATAGGTAATATTTAAAAAATATAAAGGTTATACCATATGCTGGCAATGATGTGAGGAAACTGAGTCGCTCATATACCGCTGTTGGAAATGTAAAAAACTACATCCACTGTGGAAAAGTTTGGCATGCAACTACTATATGACCCAACAATTGCCCTCCTAGAAATTTACACCAGAGAAATGAAGACTTGGGTTAATCCAAAAACCATACACAAGGACTTCCCTGGTGGTGCAGCAGTTAAGAATCTTCCTGCCAATGCAGGGGACACGGGTTTAAGCCCTGGTCTGGGAAGATCCCACGTGCCATGGAGCAACCAAGCCCATGTGCCACAGCTACTGAGTCTGCGCTCTAGAGCCCGTGAGCCACAACTACTGAGCCCGTGCACCACAACTACTGAAACCCACGTGCCTAGAGCCCGTGATCCGCAACAAATGAAGCCACCGCAATGAGAAGCCCGCACACTGCAACAAAGAGTAGCGTCCGCTCACCACAACTAGAGAAAGCCCACATGCAGCAAAGAAGACCCAATGCACCCAAATATAAAAAAAAAATAAATAAATTTATTTTAAAATACACAAGTATTTATAGCAACTTTATTTTCAGTAGCCAAAACATTGAAACCACCTATATATTCTTTAGTAAGCAAATGGTTACATACATACATTATGTGGTAACTACGTACACTTGAATACTACAACAAAAAGGAACAACCTATTAAAACATGCAACAACCAGCCTGAATCACCAGAGAATTATGCTGAAAAAAATCCTAAAATGTTACATAGTGTTTGATTCTATTTATATGAAATTTTTGAAATGACAAAGTTATAGAAAACAGGTTAATGTTCTGTAGAGAGCTAAATCTGTTCTCTAGGATCAGATTAGTGATTGCAAGAGGTTAATGGGGACTAGGGATGGGAGAGAAGTGGGTGTGGCTATAAAAGGGCAACATAAGGAATCATTGTGGTGATGGAAATGTGCTGTATTCTGCCTGTATCAATGTCAATATCTTGATTTTAGTATTGTATTACAGTTTTGCAGGATTAGAGCTTTGTGGGATAATAGTATATACAAGCTCATTATAAAAATATAATACATAGTCATTATACTTCTCCATATTATTGCTTAAAACTACACGTGAATCTATAGGTATCCCAAAACAAACAATTTAAAAAAAAAACTGTAGTCTAGTATATAAAATCATGTATTAACGATGCAGTTACAAAATTGCAAAATCCTTTAATTTTTTAAAATAAATAGATGAAAACCTTTATGTACTCACATACATAAGGATATTTAAGAAAGTAATTGCCAATAAATATACTAAAGCAAAATATTTATAATGGGCAAAATATTGTCATAAAGTTAAAATAATTGGTAATGCATTATTTTTAAAATGGTTTCATGTAGTTAAAAGAAAAGAAATATTTGTAGTAAAGTAAGAAATATCTAGTCAATTAATGTTATACCAATAAATATAATTGAAATATAATATTTACATCAACCCCTTTGAAAAATAGAAAAATAATGATTTTTTTCTTAGAATTAATATTACATGATTAGAAATCTAACTCTGAAAAGTAACTTATACTTAAGTAAATGCAAGAACTGAGAATCATAAATAGAGACAAATGCTGATAATTCTAAGTACATGATCAACTCTCAATGAAACTGAAAATTTGTAATATTGCTTAATATAGTAGCAACATTCTAAAATACATTATTTTTCATTAGGAAATTCCTATTCTAATAATAGATTAACTGAAATGTGCTGGTCCACTGAGAAACATACTATTATAATGAGTTCAAACCAGATTCATTTGAGTCATAAAAATATAATGATAATAATAAAATGGTAATGATGATAAAGTGACTTGTATTAGGTCACTAGAGTAAGTCAGAAGTAAATGTAGTTAGAAAACTAAGGTGATTAGCCTATCCACTAAATCATGCTGCCTTTCCAATTTTAAACACTCAGTAATAATACCTATTCATTAAACATGTAACAGCAAAAATTAAAAAGCAATACATCCTGGCTGCATAAAGAGGAATAAATGGTTTCCACTTCTGGTCATTCTCCTGTTTCATCTATGGTATTACCTAAGATATAAATCTCCTTTATTATTTCTGGAATTTGTTGGCTTTAATTGACTGCCTATTGCCAGCTATATCTTTTGCTGTGCTTCGAGGAATAGAGAAATTCAATTCAATGGCTATATCAAATGAGGCCAGTGTATTAGTTTGCTAGGGATACCAATACAAAGTACCACAGACTGGTTGGGTTAAACAACAGAAAATTATTTTCTCACATTTCTGGAGGCTAGAAGTCCAAAATGAATGTGTCAGCAGTGTTGGTTCCTTGTGTTCCAGGCCTCTCTCACTGCCTTGTAGATGGCTATCTTCTCCCTCCATCAGTGTCTGTGTCCAAAGTTCCTCTTCTTACAAGAACACCCATCATATTGGATTAGGGATAACCCTAAGGTCCTCATGTTAACTTCATTGCTCATATAGAGATCCTCTCTCCAAATATGGTTACATTCTAAGATACTAGGGGTAAGGACTTCAACATACACATTTTCGAGGTACATAATTTACTCTATAATAGATGCAGTGCTATATATTTTGTTTTAGTGAAGGCATGAGAGAGACAAGAAGAAACTTAACACAGTAATTTGTAACTTTTCTTTAAAAGTACTCTCAAATATTAGATTTAAATGGTCTTCTTTGTAAAGGCAAGTCATTAGGAATATATTTAACTTTGGTAGTCATTGACATATCTTGTAGAACTTCAAAGGAACATCAGTAAGATACTTGAAAGATTATTCCACATATGATAGAAATCAATAGCTGAATTACCCAATTTTATTAATAATGACTAGAAAAAAGTTAACAACATTTTGGGCAATTCTTTTTTTTTTTTTTTTTTTTTTTTTTTTTTTTTTTTGTGATACTCT
>NC_041226.1:30551903-30592901 GCF_002837175.3 Physeter macrocephalus | reverse complement strand
TTTTTTTTGTGGTACGCTGGCCTCTCACTGTTGTGGCCTCTCCCGTTGCGGAGCACAGGCTCCGGACGCGCAGGCTCAGCGGCCATGGCTCACAAGCCTAGCTGCCCCGTGGCATGTGGGATCTTCCCGGAACGGGGCAGGAACCCGTGTCGCCTGCATCGGCAGGAGGACTCTCAACCACTGCGCCGCCAGGGAAGCCCTGGGCAATTCATTTTTGCATTTAAAATATAATGCACCCTAATGTTCATAGCAGCACTATTTACAATAGCCAAGACATGGAAGCAGCCTAAATGCCCACTGACAGATTAATGGATAAAGCTGTGAAATAAAATAATATTCAATTATATAAAATGGAATATTATTCAGCATAAAAAGGAACAAAATAATGCCATTTGCAGCAACATGGATAGACCTAGAAATTATCATACTAAGTGAAGTAAGTCAGACAGAGAAAGACAAATATCATATGATATCACTTATATATAGAATATAAAAATATATATTTTGTAACTTTACAAAACAGAAATAGACTCACAGACATAGAAAACAAACTTATGGTTACCAAATGGAAAAGTGGGGGGGATAAAATAGGAAAAAATAGAAAATTCAGAATGCTGACACTTGTCAATTAACTTGCAAGCGCAGGCTCAGCGGCCATGGCTCACAAGCCTAGCTGCCCCGTGGCATGTGGGATCTTCCCGGAACGGGGCAGGAACCCGTGTCGCCTGCATCGGCAGGAGGACTCTCAACCACTGCGCCGCCAGGGAAGCCCTGGGCAATTCATTTTTGCATTTAAAATATAATGCACCCTAATGTTCATAGCAGCACTATTTACAATAGCCAAGACATGGAAGCAGCCTAAATGCCCACTGACAGATTAATGGATAAAGCTGTGAAATAAAATAATATTCAATTATATAAAATGGAATATTATTCAGCATAAAAAGGAACAAAATAATGCCATTTGCAGCAACATGGATAGACCTAGAAATTATCATACTAAGTGAAGTAAGTCAGACAGAGAAAGACAAATATCATATGATATCACTTATATATAGAATATAAAAATATATATTTTGTAACTTTACAAAACAGAAATAGACTCACAGACATAGAAAACAAACTTATGGTTACCAAATGGAAAAGTGGGGGGGATAAATTAGGAGTTTGGGATTAACAGATACACACTTCTATATATAAAATACCAGGACTTACTGTACAGTACAGGGAACTATATTCAATATCTTGTAATAACCTATGATGGAAAAAGAATCGAAAAATAATATATCTATCTATCTATAACTGAATCACTTCCCTGTACACCTGAAACTAACACAAAATTGTAAATCAACTATACTTCAATATAGTTGTTTTGAAAAAAAATATGAATTTTAGATAGCTCTATTCACAAAATTACTAAATAAATTATATATCCATGAATGTTTTCTGATGTATCACAACTTGGGAGACAAAATAGTCATGGAAGAATTTGACTCTTATGCTTCCATTGTCAAGGATTATTTTTAGGATTCTCAGCATCTGTTGGATAGCTATGAAGCCTATGTCAATTATTAATAGCATGAAGTATCAAAATGTTTTGAAATAACAATTTATTCGCCCTTCATCATCATTTCCTAGTGTCTTACAAGAAGAACATGGCACTCTTTCATATCGTAGAACTATTAACTTTTATTGTGAAAACTAACAGTCATTAAATTCAAATAGATATCTTTAATTAATTGAGAGAGATTGGATAGGAAGGCAATATGGCTAAGATAGCAGATTGATTTGGCTGATCTTGCCAGTGAGTTTCATGCCCTCTTTGGTTTACCATAGGAACTTGTCTTCGAGCATATTTGTTAGAACATTAAAAAACTCAGAAGTAAAATATAGTGATAATAATGGGTTCTTTATTTAAGGCACACACACATGCATGCATACATGCACACACATAGGAGAGAGAGAGAGAGAAAATGAAACTAATAATCTTAGAGCAAAAAAACAAAACTAGCAGTCAATGCCCAGTATCATTAAACTTGAAATTCAGTTTCAGTGTTAAACACATGGTATTGTAGAATGTGTGTACTTTACATACAAAGTATTTCAAAGGATAGAAAATCAATCAGCTGTGTTTTACTTGTCACGCCTTCTGGGCTTAGCCAATATAATATAATGAATACTGTTCTGTATTTCAGTTTTGTCTGAACCTGACTGATTCTCTGTAAACCCACAGTAAAAGTCAGTATATTATAGGTAAAGGCTGCTGTGGGATGAAAAAAAGATGATTTGAATAAGCACATACAACCTGTGGAGATCTAGATTTAGTCAACCCTATAGTTAAGAAAATGTGGTAGCAGTAGTTTCCAAGAACCTTGAAAAATGTTTATGTGTTACAAAATTCTATGATTTAGGGAAAACTTTCTTCTGTCAAATTTTTGTAGCCTGAGGACTGAAACAGTTATTTACAGGTTTCAGTATTTGGGACAAAAAAATGACAGTGAACTGAAGGAGTGAAAAGAGGGAGTTCTGATATGCCAATCATGACCAACTTCCAGTAGTATAATTTTATATTAAAATTATACAGCGTACCTAAGATAGCCAAATTCTTAGAGTCAGAAAGTACAAAGGTAGATGCCAGGGGCTAGGGGGGCTGGGCGGGTGGAGAGGGGGAATAGGGAGTTAGTGTTTAATGGGGACGGAGTTTCAGTTTAGGAAGGTGAAAAATTCAGGAGATGGATGATGGTGAGAGTTGTACAACACTGTGAATGTACTTAGTGCCACTGAACTGTACAGTTAAATATTGTTAAAATAGTATGTTTTATATTATGTGACTTTCACCACAATAAATAAAAAACATTTCAAAAAATTCTGAAGAAGCAAAACAGCACTGTAATATTCAGTGTAAAAGGATAAGAAGTACTCACTGTTAATTGTTACTGTTTGTAAAGACAAAAAATAAGGATGAAATGCATCATATGATATTATAACCATTTTTCTGAAGTGTAAAAGAAATGTATGAATATGATATGTATAAAGTAATCTGTAGAATTGCACCTTAAATTGTACTATAGTCTCTGCTCCTCTTTTTGGGGGTACATGTCCTAAAGGGAAAAAACAAATTCTTTATTTAGGACTAGTCTGCATTAATGATTAAGCATGATTGTGCATGGGGAAGTATTAAAAATGCTTTATAATGATCTTACAGTAACCTCTTGACAACAAAGCTTTAATCAAAAGCCCATTTCATCCCCAAATTAATTTAAATTATATTGGTTCTTTAAAATTGTGAATGTGCTTTTATATACATTATCCCAGTTGATTCCACTATTTCCAAGAGAGAAAGGCTGTGTAAGTCTTACTACATACAGGTCTGTAACTTCTTAAACATGATACTGAAATACAAAAATTTCCTAAATTTAAGATTTTTTTCACAACTCTCTAGGAAGTAAACATAACCTGAATTTACATCTCAAAACTTACAGATTGATTAGAGAATTCATCCATTTCAGTAAACGATAGAAATAGGTTTGCTGCTGAAGACCATGGTGGGGCTATTTTATACACCTAACACATAGAACAAAGCAAAATAAAATTGAGCTCTGAAATATATGTAGTCTAAGACTTTGGGCTAAAACATTATTTACCTGTTTCTATAGAAGTATGAGGACAGTAAGACTGGATAATTTTGAGTAGCTAAAGACCATATAATTCACTTCAACTTTGTAAGGCCTTATTCTCATTGTCATTGATCCATTGTGAGAAAATTAAGACCAAGAGTAAATGTAATTTGTCAAATGTCCTGCAGTAACTTCTTTCAGTAATCTTCCTTCAGACCCTGTAATAATGCTCCCCTTACTTCTTCCTCATATATCTTATGTCAGAGTGAATTCCCTGCTTGGAAAGACCTTTTCCTTCCTAGTACACACAACTTTTCCTTAGATACATTTCTATCTTTGTTTCATATTGAAAATTTCAGATCCGATTCTTTAAGGCACATTTTCTGTGATTCCCCTGAAAATGTTATCTTTCTAACTATGCTTCCAAACCATCAAAAATTCTTCTTTCTGCAATTACCACAGTAGTAGTTTCACATATACACACGTGAGGTTATTTCATGAATGCCTGCCTCACTCTTTAATCTAGAAATCTCAAAAGGGTTGGTGCTTGGTTTTTCCTGACTCATTGCTATAGACTGAGTATTTTCATCCCCCCACCTCAATTCATGTGTTGAACCTGCAGTTCCCCAGATGATGGTACTCAGAGGTAAGGCCTTTGGGAGATAATTGGATTTGAAAGAGATCCTGAGGATAGAGCCCCTATGATGGGATTTGTCCTTATAGGTGGAAAAAACACAAGATCTCTCTATCACGTGAGAATACAGCAATAAAGTGGTTATTTATAAAATAGGAAGAGGACTCTTGCCAAGAAGCCAACTATGCTGGCACCCAGCCTCTAGAACTGTGAGATAAATGAATGTTGTTTAAATCATCCATTCTGTGGTATTCTTGTTAGAGCACCCTGAACCTACTGACACCCATGTATGGCCAGTTCCTCACACATTGCCTAACATAAAATAGGAACTCAAGTACAATCTGTGGCGTGAAGAAATGACAGAAATGATATCCTGGATTTAAGACATCCGTTCTACTACAAAGGAAGAAACTGCCATTGTAATATATGTCTCTAACTTCTCTTTTATGTAAAAAAAAAAAAAAAAGCATGAATAGGAAGACAACATCGTTTAACTTTCTTCATAAATTTTTTTGTCTGATATATACTTCTCAATCCATTCAACTATTTTTCACAGAGGTTATAGAGACATTTTAGTATTTTATCATTCCCATGGTGATTGGAGGCATTTTGTGAATTTTTTTGGGGGGGAAAGTGTTGCTACTAAGGATGAGCATCTAAGGAAACAGCTTCAAAATAAATCATAATCAAATGTAGTTTAGTATCTTTGGGGACAGCAGGAAGGCATAATCAATAAGAAGTCTAGTTGATATAATTAGTGTCATAGTATATAAAATTACAGGTCGATGTGTTCCAATAAATTGCAAAGGGAGAAGACTAATTAGCTTATCTCTTCAATGGACAGAGCAAAAGACACACAAAAAGCAGTTTAAAACTAATAATATCTCAGAAGGTAAAACACATCCATGGTTCTACTTTTTCCTACAAGTACATGATACATATGTGTATTTGTGTATATAAAATTAAAGTGTAAATGGTTTTATTCATTGAAATGCTTATTTGTAGCAATATTCATTCATATCTTGAATTTCAAGGTTTTAGACAGATTTGGAAATGTACACATTTCATAGAAAGAGATCACCAAAATGATTTGTCATTGACTGTCATACAGTCAATGTTTTTTCCAAATAGAATATTGAATTATTTAGGTTTTCTGAGGCTATTAATAATTAAGAAATTATGATATATAAGTTTGCCTGTTTTCTTACTAGCAATTTTGAGTCAGAGAATTAAAATTTGGCAAAATTGATAAAAGTGATATCTATGTCACCTTAGTCACCCGATCTTTAATATGACCTATAGGAAATGGGAGGATACAAAATAATCAACAAAATTATTTCATTAATGAATTATTTTAAAATGCAAATGTGAACTTCTTATTTTTCTCCATTATATAATGAAGATTCAAAGTATTTAGCTCAACGTACTCAGTTTAGCATTATATAGAATTAATTATATATGTAAATATACCAACATAAATTTGTGAGTACATAATGATTTGAGTCACAGAATAATCACAGCCTTAATTTCTGTGAATCTGTGCTGTAAGCATATAAAATCTTAACATACATTTGCTAAAAATAGTATTTAAACTATTTTATAAGAATAATTTACTTATGGGGCTTCCTCGGTGGCGCAGTGGTTGAGAGTCTGCCGCTGATGCAGGGGAGATGGGTTCGTGCCCCGGTCCAGGAAGATCCCACATGCCACGGAGTGGCTGGGCCCGTGAACCATGGCCGCTGAGCCTGCGCTCCACAACGGGAGAGGCCACAACAGTGAGAGGCCCACGTACCGCAGAAAAAATAATAATAATAATAATAACAATTTACTTAAAACCCACAATGTCTGTTTAGGGAAGACAACACAGATCCAATGGTAGTGAATGAGATGAAATAAATGCACAGGGAATTTTTAATGTCCACAAACTCTCACCAATGCTAACCAAAATTCCATATTTTAAACTTTCTAGGTCAGTTCTATTTTATAAGCTCTTGTTATGCAGCATATGTATAGGAGTTGACAAATACAAATTTGAAGAAAAAAAGGATACAGAGTAGAAGTACAAATCATGTGCTTTGGAGTCAGGTATATATGGATTACATTCTGGACTCTACCACTTACTAGATGTGTCATCTTAAGCAGTTAACTATAAAATGGTCAAAATAATAATACTACTTTAGATGATTGTGAGCATTAAATAAGATATTCCATGTAAAACACACAATGCAGTAATAATAGAAAAGCATGTTAGCTCACAGGTGTTATACTTTTTAAAATACCATGTGCAGTTAATTTAAGCATTGATTTTAATTCAACTGACTATACTAGCCATTATCTTACTTTGCACTAAATTGCTTAGCTTGAATTTTTTTTTTCCTTCGTGTCCACAAATACTGACTCCAGCCTAGTGTGATCCTTTGTTGGACAGGCAGGAGGTCTTTGTTATACACAGTTTCCTCATTATGGCTGAACATGGCCATTTGAAGTGAGCCTTTGATAAATTGCTCAGAGAACAGAAACTGTTAGCAAATACACCTAGGTACCTCATATCTTCCCAAATATATTTATGGTCAGATTTATGCAGCTTGGTAAAGGATGTTTAGTTCATTTCACATAGGCTATTCTAATGGGAGCAGACAATTATGTGGACAGACAAAATTTCTTTATGAAGTAATTTTTGAGAGTTTCAGGATTTCCTCTAGAGCCCCTCATCTCCTACCTGTTGCCTGAAATTATTTAGACACAGTGCCACAATACTACAGATTTAGGTCCCCAGTATACAAAAATCTGAATTAATGTTTTCTGATCTGATACTTTATTACTCCAACACACCTGAATCAATTGCATCAGTCTTTTATATATTTGTAGGAAATGAAGAAGTTCAGGCCTTGCCTCATACTATTGATTCAGAATCTGCCTTATAACAAGCTTCTGAGCTTATCTGTATGCATAATAAAATTTGAGAAGTAGAGATCTTAAAGGTAAATGACAAATACCAGGATCCCAGCATAAAACTTAAGTTTATTAGAATAAGAAATAAATGGTCGGAAATATTTTGGAGTTTTGGAGAAGAAAAAGGAGCAGTACCACGAGCACAAACTATATGAAAGATAAGCCCAAAATAATGCAGGATAGATATGATTTATCGCATGTTCACATCCCATTTTAATTCCTCTCCGGAAATATAAATACCATATTCTCAGATAATCACACCACAAGTCCAGGACTTACTGTTAATCATTCTCTTTCCTTCACATCCTAAATCTAATCCATCAAGTACTGCTAACTCTATACCTAATTTTTACACTTGAGTTTATCCTTATCACACACTGAGTCCACGTTGGTGAAGACAAATCTGAAATGAAGACTGATATTTATATTCCATATTGTTCATATTCAAAAAGTATCAGGTACCTAGAAGATTCTGCTGCACAAATTTTCACCTTCAACTTTCCCCTACAAATAAGATAGAAAGAGAAGTTTAGAGCAAAATCTATTAATGAAACTTTTCTGAAGATTAACTGATAGAAAAAGATTTTTAAAAAACATAATTTTTATGCCAACCCATTAAAGTGGGTTTGGGTGGGGGAAGACAGAAGATAATTCATTAAAGATATTTAGTTTATCATACTCAATAATTGATATAATAATTGAACTGAGTTTTAGAAAATGAGAAGATTTTTAATAGATATCTACTAAATCAATACATGCAGTTACTTGGGAGGGAGGGTTGTGGGGCTCAGAACATCGTACACACAGAGAATTGCATGCTTATATTGTGAAAAAGTTCTGAAGGACAAAGAACTTTGTGGACCATGCATATTAAAAGTTTGGGTTTTATCCTGGATGCAACTGGAAGTCATCACAATTTTCCTTATCATAAAGGTTTTTGTATCTCACATAATTACATTTAAAAAATAATCTTATTGTGCTAATCATTTTGCAATATATATGTATATCAAATCATCACATTGTCTGGCTTAAACTTGCACACTGTTATGTCTTGATAAAGCTGAGAAAAAAGTAAATGCATGAATGAATGATTAAATAATCAATAGTTTCACACCATAAACTTTTATTTTCTCACAATATGCTGAGTAATTTCTTTGGTAAGACTGGAAGGAAAAAAAAATAGTTAAGGTACAGTTTAGCAGTGTAGGTGAGACTTGAGAGCTTATGCTAAATACTAGCAAATGGGCATGTAGAAAAGAGTAGTTAAAATAAAATCAAGGGAATAGAATTGACAGCGTTTGTAATTTTGGATTTGTCATCAGGGATGATTGTCAAATTTATGACTTCTGGACACAGTCAATGATGACACATTTCATTGTGAAAATCAAAGTACAATTCAAGATCAAAGTACAGTTGAAGGCATCCTTAAGCAATAATGCAAGAAGAAGAAATAGTGTCCATTAGCAGCATAATGTGAAACTGCTTCCAAAACTAAGATAAATTTTCTTGTAAACAGTAGTGTTGTATGTATGTGTATTTAGTCTGAATTAGATTGTGTAAAGAAAATATACTATATAGTATTGAAAATTCTTGAGACATACTACATTCTAGGTGCTACATTAAACACTTCACATGTATTTATCTCTTTTAAATCTTTAAACAATCCTATGGGGTAGGTTCTACAATAATTTCCATCATATAGATGAGGAAATGAAATTTCAGAATGACTAATTTTCCCAGGTATACAACTGGGTATTGAATAAGCCAATATTAAAACCAGAGCTACCTAAGGTCTGTATTTCATCTGTATTAGTAAGTATGCATTTTGGAAACAGATGGCACAATTGAATGTGTTAATTGTAAAGGTTTATGAAGGAACTGATTAAAGATATAATGGAAGGACTAAGGAGAACTAACAAAAGATGATTGTGAGACATCATCTCTCCAGGCCACAAGGAGCAAGAGACGAGAGATGCCTGGAACTGAGAAGCAGCTTCAACACCCTCTATAATGGTAGTAAGGAGAAGGTTTCCTTGAAAGATCTGTGGTCCTCAGTAGAAGAACAGAGAATTTGCAGCCTATAATAACACAAGGAGAGAGCCAGGTAAATACCATACTTGTTTCAAAAAATGGGAAGTTGTTTCAATACAATTGATATACTAGAGAAGATTTGTGCAGAAAAATTTTGGTTTTGCTTATATGTAAGAAACATTTCATGTTTCTTTTTTTGTGTATTTATAATTTCTTGTTATTCACAAAAAAGTCTGGTGAGCAGAGCAGTGTAGGGATACACAACAAACATATACATATATTTCAAGTGTCTACTAGCTACAGTTGCCCAGCAAAATCCACAGGGGATTGTTTCCAGTATCCTCTATGGATACCAAAATTCAAGTACTTTATATAAAATAGTATACTATTTGCATCAAACCTATGCACATCCATCACAATACTTTAAATCATCTCTAGATTACTGATTATACCTAATAAATTGTAAATGTTATGTAAATAGTTGCCAGTGCAAAGGCAAATTAAAGTTTTGCTTTCAGGAAATTTTCAAAAATATTTTTGATTAGTGGTTGAAAAAAATCTGTGGATATGGAACCCATAGATACAGAGGGATAACTGTACTTCATTCATTGTGTGTGATATGAGCCATGTTATTTGAATCTGGTATTACAACTTTCTCTCCCATATCATGTAACTCTCCTTCCCCAACTTCACAATAATATCCAATGTGCAACTCTTTCTTGTCCACATCCAGAAGCAAAGTTTGAGTCCCTTTCAAGAGAAATAGCCATATTTATTGTACCATTTATACACTTATTAACAGTAAAATACTGTGCTACCATTATCATTAGTTTATATCTTAATTTCTTAACGTATCACTGGTAAGATTTTGAGTGTTAAACCACCCAAATCCATTTTTTCCATTAGCCCTGTGGTTTTAATTGCATAATTTTACATGGAATGTTAGAAATTAGAAACACACATATTACATTTTAGCAGAGCTGACTATAAATGCCCTCTCTAAATGCAAATGGAACCCACAAAACAAAGGAACCAAGTGATAAAGTTTGCTGTCTGCAGCACAAACACTTAAATCAAGAGTGGATCTGAAGAAGCAAACAGAAAATATTTACTGCAAACATTTATGTCATACTGCTTTTCATATACAAAATAAGCATGTTTTTGAAGATCTGTAATAGAGAATATGAAAAATGCTTACAACCAAGTAAAGAGAATATAAATATATATTAAAAAATCTATGTTTAAAGAGACCACACAATATAAATACACAAGTTACTGTGATATCCAGATACACAAGCTACTGAAATACCTAGAAGATATAATAGTTAGTGGCAAGCCCAGAAAAAATAGGAAAAAGGTAGATAGCAGAACAGGAGGATGAGGAGTTCACCTCTCCCCCCAAGTACATCAAGAATACATCTACAAATGCTACAGTTCCATAGAGTACCTGTTGAACACTAGCAGAGGACTTCAGACACCTAAAAGGACAATAAGAATCCCTGTGCAACTGAGTGGGATAAAAGAAAGGAAAAAAGAAAAGAGGAAATGGGACAGGACCTGCACCCCTGGTGGGGAACTGAAGGAGAAGAGAAGTTCCCACAATCAGGGAAACTCCCTCACTGGTGGGAAGATCAACTGGGACAGAGAAGGAGCTTCGGGGGCTCACAGAAAAGAGCAGCAAGTGGTTTGTGACAGGGAGCACAGAGTAAGACCTACATTGATGACACATGCCACAGCTCTGAGTGCCCCAGCCTGAGTTGTGTGTCTGCTAGTGTGAAGAGGTGCTGGGTACTAGAACATGGAATTTGGAGAGAAGACGCAGGGAAGGGACAACTGTTGGCTGCAAATAGACAGCCTGAAGGGATGGGAGTAAGGAACTCCACAACCGGGAAAGTTTGTGAAAGAAGCCCATGCTGCCATAGAAGCAGGGCACCATTGTTGAGTGACGCACAAGTGGTGGGGCTGCCATTGCACCCCCTTCCTCATGCACTGGACCCTGCCTCCACAGGTACTAGGAGGAGCACCTGCCTGAGCAGGCTAATGTGCCCTTCCTGCCAAAGCCTCCTCCAGCCCCACCAGCCTTGGTGGGCTTGTGTTCCATGCCCACCACCACCTCCACACCCTCCCACCTGGGCAGGCATGTTTGGAAAGATCCCAGTGGGAAGAACAGACACAGAGGTGTCACTCAAATCACAGGGGAGCCCTAGGTGCCATGCAACTGAGGAAGAAGACTGAAATTTCTCCTCATGGCTGTGGGAACTGTGGATTCACACACCTGCTGTGGGTTTTGTAAGCTCGAGGCATGAGGGACATCTAAATGGATGAGTGCTCTTGTAGTTGAGATAGGTCTAGCTTTAGCAGCTGTGGACTTTGTGGTTATGTACATGCAGGGATGTGTCCAGGTCAGAATCTGAGCTGCTTCCATGACTCACACAGCAGGTCCAGGTACATGATCACTGCGGTCCTGGGACCTAAATTTGGTGGATCTGTGCTGGTGGCCTAGTGAAAACAATGCCTGAGAGACACTAGGGTCAATTACCAGCATATCCACAGTTAAGGTGGGGCTGAGAGCTGTTCCAACAACAGTGTAATTTGTGAGCCAGCACAATGAGTGAAAAATGACACAACAGAGCGCACTCACAGGTGAACATCTCCAAAGGAGGAAAACTCAGTGGCTTTTGTTCCAGTGGCAGTGCTTTGATCTGGCCTACCCCTCACCAAGGATCAGAAACACAGCTCAGAAACAGAACCAGGGAGATGTCAAGTTCAAGATGGTGGAGTAGAAAGACATGGGCTCACCCCTTCTTAGGGAAGCACCAAAATCACAACTAACTGCTGAACAACCATCAACAGAAAAACATGGGGCCTACCAAAAAAGATACCTTACACTCAAAGACAAAGAAGAAGCCACAACGAAATGGGAGGAGGGGTGAAATCTCAATAAGATCACATCCCATACCCAGCAGGTGGGTTACCCATGGACTGGAGAGCAATTGTACCACAGAGGCCCTCCCACAGGAGTGAAAGTCCTGAGCCCCACGTCAGGTTTCTCAGCGTGCAGGTCCAGCAACAGGAGAAGACCCCAGAAAATCTGGCTTTGAATGGCAGTGGGGTTTCATCACAGGAAATCTATGGAACTGGGGGAAACAGAGACTCCAGTCTTGCAGGGTGCACACAATGTCCTGTGGCCACCAGAACTCAGGGGAAAAAAGGAGTGACCCCTAAAAAAGACTGGGCCAGACATACCTGCTATTATTGGAGGATCCTCTGCGGAGTTGGGAGGTGGCTGTGGCTCACGTCAGGGACAGATACTGGCAGTAGAAGTTCTGGGAAGTACTCGTTTGTGTGAGCCCTCCCAGAGGCCACAACTAGTCCCACCCAACAGCCTGTGGCCTCCAGTACTGGGAAGCTTCAGGCCAAACAACCAACAGGGTGGAACACAGTCACACACATCAGCAGACCGTCTGCTTAAAATTTTCCTGAGCATGGCCCTTCCCATCAAAGGAACAAGACCCAGCTCCACCCACCAGTGGAATTCCTCCCATAAGGAAGCTTGCACAAGCCTCTTAGACAGCCTCATCCACCAGGGCAGATGGCATAAGGAAGAACTACAAGCCTGCAGAATGGAAACCACAATCACAGAAATTTAGACAAAATGAGGTGGCAGAGGAATAAGTCCCACATAAAGAAACACGATAAAACACCAGAAGAACAACTAAATGTGGAGATAGGCAATCTACCAACAGCCTCATCCACCAGGGCAGATGGCATAAGGAAGAACTACAAGCCTGCAGAATGGAAACCACAATCACAGAAATTTAGACAAAATGAGGTGACAGAGGAATAAGTCCCACATAAAGAAACACGATAAAACACCAGAAGAACAACTAAATGAAATGGAGATACACAACCTGCCAAAAAAAGAATTCAGAATAATGATAGTGAAGATGATGCAAGAACTCAGAAACAGAATGGGGGCAAGGATCGATAAAATGCAAGAAATATTTAACAAAGACCTAGGAGAATGAAAGAACAAACAAATGGAGATGAACAATAAAATAACTAAAATTAAAAAAAAAGAAGAAGGAATCAATGACAGAATAACTGAGGTCCAAGAACAGACAAGTGACATGGAAGACAAAGTGGTGTAAATCACTGCCAAAGAACAGAATAAAGATAAAAGAATGAAAATAAATGAAGACAGTCTAAGAGACCTCTGAGGCAATGTCAAACACACCAACATTCACAGTAGAGGGGTCCCAGGAGGAGAAGAGAGAGAGAAAGGACTTGAGAAAATATTGGAAGAAATAATAGCTGAAAACTTCCCCAATATGAGAAAGGAAACAGTCACCCAAGTCCAGGAAGTGAAGAAAATCCCAGGCAGGATAAACCTAAGGAGGAACATGTCAAGACACATAGTAATCAAAATGACATAAATTAAAGAGAAAGAAAAAATATTAAGAACAACAAGGGAAAAGTAACAAATAATATACAAAGGAACTCCTATAAAGTTATCAGCTGATTTCTCAGCAGAAACTCTGCAGGCCAGAAGGGAGTGGCATTATATAGCTAAAGTGATGAAAGGGAAAAAACTACTACCAAGAATATTCTACCCAGCAAGGTTCTCATTCAGAGAAATCAAAAGCTTTATAGCCACATGAAAGCTAAGAGAAATCAGCACCACCAGACCAGCTAAGCAACAAGTGCTAAAGGAACTTCTCTAAGTGGAAAAGAAAGAGCCACGACTAGAAACAGAATTACAAATGGAAAAGCTCACCAGTAAAGGCAAACATACATAAAGGTAGGAAATCATCCACACACAAATATGATATCAAAACCAGCAACTGTGAGGAGAGCGCAAATGTGGGATATTTGAAATGCATTTGAAATTAGAAGACCAGAAATTTAAAACAACATTTATATATGTATATAGACTGCTACATCAAAACCTCATGGTAACCACAAATTGAAACCTACAATAGACACACACACGCAAAAAGAAAAAGCAAGCCAAACACAACACTAAATTTAGTCATCAAATCACAAGAGAAGAGAACAAAGAGAAAGAGAAGAAAAAAGACCTACAAAACCAAATCCGAAACAATTAAGAAAATGTCAGTAGGAACATACATATTCTTAACTACCTTAATTGTAAATGGATTAAATGCTACAACCAAAAGACAAAGACTGGCTCAATGGATACAAAAACAAGACCTGTATATATGCTCTCTACAAGAGACCCACTTCAGACCTAAGGACACATACAGACTGAAAGTGAGGGGATGGAAAAAGGTATTCCATGAAAATGGAAACCAAAAGAAAGCTAGAGTAGCCATACTCATATGAGACAAAATACACTTTAAGATAAAGACTGATACAAGAGTCAAGGAAGGACACTACATAATGATCAAGGGACAAATCCTAGAAAATATAACAATTTTAAATACAATACATATGTACCCAACATAGGAGTGCTTCAATATATAACCTAAATGCTAACAGCCATAAAACGAGAAGTTGACAGTAACACAATAATAATAGGTGACTTTAACATCCCACTTCCACCAATCGACAGATCATCCAGACAGAAAATCAATAAGAAAACATAAGCCAAAAATGACACATTAGATCAGATAGATTTAATTTATATTTATAGAAAATTCCATCCAAAAGCAGCAGAATAGACTTTCTTCTCAAGTGCATGTGGAACATTCCCCAGTGCAGATCACATCTTGGGCCACAAATCAAGCCTCAGTAAATTTAAGAACATTGACATCATATCAAGCATCTTTTCTGACCACAACGCTATGAGAATAGAAATCAGTTAGAGGAAAAAAAATGGTAAAAACACAAACACATGAAGGCCAAACAATATGTTACCAAATAACCAATGAATCACTGAAGAAATCAAAGCAAGAAATCAAAAAATACCTAGAGGCAAATGACAATGAAAATACAACTATCCAAAACCTATGGGACACAGCAAAAGCAGTTCTAAGAGGGAAGTTTACAGCAATAAAATCTCAACACAGGAAACAAGAAAAGTCTCATAAACAACCCAACCGACTGTCCAAGACTGAACCAGGAAGAAAGGGAAAATATAAACAGACCAATCACCAGTAATGAAATTGAAACTGATTTAAAAACTTCCAAAAAACTAAAGTTCAGGAACAGGTGGCTTAACTTGTGAACTCTATCAAACATTTAGAGAAGAGTTAACACCTACCGTTCTGAAACTCTTCCAAAAAATTGCAGAGCAAGGAACACTCCCAAGTTCATTCTATGAGGTCACCATCACCTTGATACCAAAACCAGACAAAGATATCACAGAAAAAGAAAATTAAAGGTCAATATCACTGATGAACATAGACAAAAATCCACAAAAATATACCAGCAAACCAAGTCCAGCAATTCATTAAAAAGATCAACACCATGCTCAACTGGGATTTATCCCAAGGATGCAAGGATTCTTCAATATATGCAAATCAATAAATGTGATATACCATATTAACAAATTGAAGAATGAAAGCCATATAGTCATCTTAATAGATGCAGAAAAATCTTTAGCCAAATTGAAAACCCATTTATGGAAAAAATAAAAAAACAAAAAACAAAAAAACAAAAAAAAACTCTCCAGAAAGTGGCAATGGAGAGATCCTACCTCAACATAATAAAGGCTATATAGGACAAACCCACAGCAAGCATCATTTGCATCACTGAAAAACTGAAAGCATTTCCTCTGAGATCATGAACAAGAAAAGGATATCCACCCTGACCACTTTTATTAAACATAGTTTGGGAAGTCCTAGCCATGACACTTAAAGAAGAAAAAGAAATAAAAAGAATCCAAGTTGGAAAAGAAGAAGTAAAATTGTCAGTTTGCAGATAACATGATACTATATATAGAAAATCCTAAAAATGCTACCAGAATAATACCAGAGCCTATCAATTAATTTGGTAAAGTTGCAGGATACAAAATTAATACACAGAAATCACTTGCATTCCTATACACTAACAATGAAAGATCAGAAATAGAAATTAAGTAATCAACCCCATTTATCATCACATCATAAAGAATAAAATACCTAGGAATAAACCTAAGGAGGCAATAGACCTGTACTCAGAAAACTATAAGACACTGATGAAAGAAATAAAAGATGACATAAACAGATGGAGAGATATACCATGTTCTTGGATTAGGAGAATCAATATTATCAAAATGACTATACTACCCAAGGCAATCTACAAATTCAATGCAATCCTTATCAAATTACCAATGGAATTTTTCACAGAATTAGAACAAAAATTTCTACAATTTGTATGGAAACACAAAAGACTGCGAATAGCCAAAGTAATCTTGAGAAAGAAAAATGGTGCTGGAGGAATCAGGCCCTCTGACTTGAGACTATACTACAAAGCTACAGTAATCAAAACAATATGGTACTGGTACCCAAACAGAAAAATAGATGAATGGAATAGGATAGAAAGTCCAGAGATAAACCCATGCAACTATGGTCAACTAATCGATGACAAAGGAGCTAAGATATACAATGGAGCAAGGACAGTCTCTTCAATAAGTGGTAACGGGTAATCTGTACAACTACATGTAAATGAATGAAATTAGAACATTCGTTAACACCATACACAAAAATACACTGAAAATGCATTAAAGACATAAATGTAAGCCCAGATAGTATAAAACTCTTAGAGGAAAACATAGGCAGAACACTCTCTCACATAAATCACAGCAAGATCTTTTTTGATCCACCTCCTAGAGTAATGAAAAGAGAATTCAAAATTTAAAAAAAAACGATCTAATTAAACTTACAAGCCTTTGCACAGCAAAGGAAACCACAAACAAAACAAGAAAACAACCCTCAGAATGGGAGAAAACATTTGCAAATGAAGTGAATGACAAAGGATTAATCTCCAAAATATACAGCTTATGCAGCTTAATAACAAAAAAACAAACAACCAGTCAAAAAATGGGCAGAACATCTAAATAGACATTACTCCAAAGAAGACACACAGATGGCCAAGGAGCACATGAAAAGATGTTCAACATCATTAACTATTAGAGAAATGCAAGTCAAAACTACAATGAGGTATCACTTCACACTGGTAAGAATGGGCATCATCAAAAAATCTACAAATAATAAATGCCAGAGACGTTGTGGAGAAAAGGGAACACTTCTACACTGTTGGTGGGGATGCAAATAGGTACAGTCATGCTTCAGAACAGTATGGAAGTTCCTTAAAAAAGTAAAAATAAAGCTACCATATATTCAGCAATAACACTCCTGGGCATATACCAGGATAAAACCATAATTTGAAAAAAAATACATGCATCCCAATGTTCATTGCAGCACCATTTACAATAACCAAGACATGGAAGCAACCTAAATGTCCACTGATAGATGAATCAATAATGAAAATATGGTACATATATACAATGGAATATTACTCAGTCGTAAAAAAGAATGAAATAATGCTATATGCAGCAACATGGATGGATGTAGAAATTGTCATACTGAGTGAAGTCAGACAGAAAAAGACAAATATCATTTATATGTGGAATGTAAAAAAATGGTACAAATGAACTTATTTACAAAACAAAAATAGAATTTCAGATGTAGAAAACAATCTTCTGGTTAACAGGGAGTAAAAAGGGAGGAGGGATAAATTGGAAGACTGAAATTGACATATACACACTACTATAAATAAAATCAATATCTAATATGGACCTACTCTATAGTGCTGGGAACTCTACTCAATACTCTATAATGACCTATATGGGAAAAGAATTTAAAAAGAGTGGACATATGTATATGTATCATTGATTCACTTTGCTGTACTGCAGAAAGTAACACAACATTGTAAATCAACAATACACTAAAAATTTATTTAAAAAACAAAGAATAGGATAAGAGATATAGAAAATACTCAAATGAATAATACAAATACTCCCAAAGTTACAAATATACTAGAGCATAAAAATCAAAGGTTTTTGTTGAATTTTAGGTAAAATATTTTTTTGAATAATTATATAAATACATAGGGAATGCAAAATAAAATTCATATAAAAAAGAATAAGTTAAAGATATTACTTGGAAAGAAGGTCAGGACTCAGATTCTCCAGCATGTTTTAAAGTGTTAAATGGCAATGCCAAAATTTTCAGAAAAAATAGTACAACCAAAAAATTCTATATCAAATTATTCCATTGTGCATGGGCTATGGTAACAGAATGGTACTCTCATATATGAACACATTCATACTCTTCATGAGTGATGTATTCTTTTCTAAAATAATACTTAGAAAAATACGGCATAAGAGTAAGAAATTAACCAAAAGAAAATATCCAAAGATATTGAGCTTTTCTAAAATGAAGAATCAAGTGTAAGTGAGGACAATTTTTCCAAAACACTGCTGCATCACCATCTCATATCTTTGTTTATGAATCACCAAAATTAAGCCAAAATTTATCAACATAAACAAAAATAAATATGGAAACTAGCAAGAGATGGAAACAAGATAAACATATCTTATAAATTCTACAAAAGAAAGGAATTTGTGACAGTGTTAATTTGACCAGATTGAAAAAAAGATTACATACAAGGACCTGCTATAAGGATGTGGGAAGTCAAAAACCAAGATAAAACAAAGCCAAAAGCCTCTTTGAGAAAGTGTTGAAGATTTATAGATAGTATATCAATGAAATCCCCAGCAGATATCCACTCTGGTGGTTTTAAAAACATATCCACAAAATCTCTGAAACTTCATCAAAATTGTAAACTGATTATCTTTCCTTTGAATGTGGACTAGCTTTAATGTCAAGCATCTGAAAAAAAAATATAGTAGTATTGATTTTGAATGATTCTGATGTTAGGTTACAAAATATTATAAAGCCACCATACGGCTTTCTATCTCTTGGGATACCTGTAACTTAATTTACCATCTTGTAAGGAAGTCCAGGAAATATAAAGAAGTCATATGTCTAGCTGACATTCCTGGCTAAAGTTTCAATGGTAACCAGTATCAACTACTACACATGTGAGTGAACTAGAGTTTAGCTGATCCTAACCCTCAGTCTTTGGGCCAACTCAGCTGATGCCAAATGGACCAGAGATGACATATCACCACTGAGCTTTGTTCAACTTGCATATTCACTAAATATATATATATATATATATATATATATATATATATATAGTTGTTTAAGGGACTAAGATTTATGTGGCTTGTTAAGAAGTAATAGATAAATGGAACATTCCTATAATTTCAAAGGGATGAAGTGGCAAATATTGATTATTAAAAGATTTGTAGCAGTCATTTTTCAAGGATAAATCACACGCTTTCAAAATAAATCACCTGTTCAAGGAGGCCCTGGTGTAAGGACAGACATAGCTAAATACTGTGAAGGAATTGAATTATCCTAGAAAAAGCTAAGCATTACCATATTCTGATAATGAATTGTTCCAGGAGGGAAGCCAAAAACCAGCAACATCAAGTATTAGTAAATGAGACCAAGTTAAAGAGAAAATGTTGATGAGAAGTCTGCCACTATCAAAGCTACTTCAACATTAGAAAGAAACTCTATTATAGAGTTTTAGGTGACTATGGAATCATAAAATGCTAGAAAACAAGCATTTGAGGCTTTTTAATTAGTTTCTGCCTACTTTTGTAGCTGACTGTCTCTTCATATTAGGAAAAACTAAATGTTCATATCTATTGGAGAAAATATACATCACATTTTAGAAATATAATCACATGGCCTAATCAACTATAAATACTTCAGTAATACATTTAATTATTGCCTTATATCACATTGTATATAAACTTGTATAAACAGTGAGTTTTCTATTTCTTTTGAAGAAAACTATATAAATATAACAAATATTGTTTAACATAATTTTTGAAATTCTGGCAAGTACCATAAAACAAAAGGCATAAGAAGTGTAATTATTAGAAGATAGATTTTTTCTTAGATGATTCTAGGAAAAGATCAATAATCATATAATATTAAAACTCACAAGAGAGTTCAAAATAGATGCCAAATACAAGGCTGTTTTACAAAATTCAATACATTTCTTCTAAATCCATAGTCACAAAAGAGAAAATCTTAAAGAAAATATTCTATTAACAATAACAATTTGAAATATAGTTCACTGCTTTTACTTCTTTCACAAAATTTGTCTGGGAATCTGGGCTTAATTTTATGTTGTGTGTAATTACTGATTTAAAAAAGAAATTAAATATATATGTACAAATTTTATGTACAACTCTTAATTATTAAATATAATTTATGTTAAGTTAAATAATACAAGTTATGTATATATTTATTACCTATTGTATCTACTTTAATTAAATATTGTATTAACTTAAAATAAATATATTTTAAATGGACAAAAATATATTTTAGAAAAGTAAGACACCTAAAAAGTCAAGTGGTGTAATGCTTAGGAATTTTTTTTCAGAAATGGATTAAAATTATAGAGGATGTTACAAGTTTGGTTATAAAAATACAGTATGCCAAGACTCCATAATTTTCATTTATGCTTGAATATTGAAAATTATGGAGTCTTGAGTTTCTAACATTTATGAGCTAACTAGTTAATATTCTTCAAATCATGAGAAAAAAAAGAAAGTGTAATGTTAGAAATTTCAGACACTGGTGAAAACATGAGTGTAAGTATGAAAATAAGAAGATACCATTTGAAAGAAATTTTAATAATCCTACTCCATGGACATAATTTTTAATAAAGTAAAACTGATTTTAGAAGACCATGGAACCAATCAAAGAGAAGTTGCAGATTTTAGAAAATCTATTTCACATGACAGGCAAAAATTTTCAAAAATGGTTTTTAAAAAGTTCTAGTGGTAAGTTAATTCATCATGATTGATTCATTTATTTGAAAGCATCATGTTTATTTTATATATTTTCCAGGTATCTTTTTTTAGTAATAATACAACAATGTCAAATATTTGCAATTCAAAATAAGTTTTCAAAGATTGGAAGGAATTAAAAAGAACTTGTGACTACAAAAAATACAATTTTCATTATGATGTTTTTCTAAAGCAGAAGTGTTTTTTTAAAAATGTTCAAATATATTTTAATAGATGATACATTGCAGAGGTTGATAGTGCAAGGGAAATAAAAATGACAGAATACCTGGAGAGTGATTTTAGATGTTGCTATGTTTTGTACAAAAGGTAATTTATATCTTAGAAGATCAGAAGAATTTATTTAAGTTCAAATGCTGGAATGCTTCTAAATTTAGTGGAATTTATGGGTCATTATCATGTTGATATAGCTAGTCATAAAAATAAATCTGTGTCTTATTTATCTAACAAAGGTAAAAAAGGAATTCATAATGCTAGTAGAATATAATACTAGATATGAAATACTGGGAAGTATACCAAAATGATCAATATAATTTTCTTCACTATAAAATGTAAAGTAACACTAAGTTGCATAAATGAAATGTTACATTTTATTTAGCTCTCTGGTTATGCATTTAAATTGAAACAAATGGCACTATTTTATCATAAAATCAAAGTTGGATCCAAACCACATAGAAGTGTTGCTCTGAATGAATTAAGTTATATCCAATTATGCAAATTTATATGCATTTCCACAGTGTATCAGTGACACTGGGCTAGTAAGATAACCTAGTCACCTGACATAACTCCAAAATCCAGTGACCTAAAGTAACAAGGTTTATTTTTTACTCATCCTACATGTCCAATGCTGGCCAGAAGGAAATGTAGTTTTAAATGCTCAGAACTTAGATGTAAGCAACTGGAAAGTCCCAGAATGACAAAGACGAAAGAAAGATGGAAAACCATATAATCTGTTTAATGTTTCCAACTGGAAATGGTATAAACTCCTATTTCATTCACTAGAACAAATTATATAGTTATACCTTATTCTAAAGGGGCAGTGAAGTGAGACTCTCCCTTATTTTCAGAAAAGACCTTTATACTAGTGAAGAGTATTGCTCCAGCCCCAAGCAAAAAAATATATATACACACATTTATTTAATATATTTACATCTATATACTTCTATATTTATTTGCTTTATCTTCTCTATGAGATAATTTAAGATTATTTCCCAAATATATTTTCATATATTATCTCACAGATTAACAAATAACTGAAAAATACATGCCAGTCATTATCTTCACACATTTGTAAATGACAGAATTAGTACTATAATCCAAGTCTTCACATTTTGAATCCTCTATACTTCCTTGTATAGCAAAAGTTTAAAATATAACTTTTGTAAAGTCAGAAATGTTATTTCAGATATCTACTCATAACACTGAACCAAATCATTGTCACAAATATATCCAGGAATAAATATAAGAAATAGATTTTTACCTTGATTCCACTCAGAATTTGATATTAAGCCATAAATTCTTTGAAAATTAGCAAAGAATTATTTCCCATATTGTGTTTTAACATCTACATTTGGATCATCTGACTATTGTTACACAGTCCACCTCAAAAGCTTATTGCTTAATTCAAAAATTGTCTGTTTTTTTTTTCTGTTTTATTCTATGGGTTAGTTGTATTGTTCTTCTACTGTTTTCTCAGGCTTCACTCATGTGGTTGCATTTATCTGAAAGATCAGACGTCCAAGAAGGCCTCACTCTTGTCTGCTAGATAGTACTGGTTGTTAACTGGGATATTTCACTTCTCCTTCATGATTCTTTCTTACTCTAGTCAGTAGCAGTATCAACCTCTTCATATTGCAGTTTCAAAGCAGGCTTCTAAGCAGTTAGAAGAAGGTAGAAGAATCAAAACCTCTTGTGGCCAAGTCCCATAATGTACCAATTACTTCCATCAAATTCTTTTGGTCAAAGCACAAGCACAGCCCAGATTCAAGTGATAAGAATAGTCTCACTCGGAATGACAAGGGATACAGAAAAAAATTTTGTCATGTTTAAGCTGCTAAAGAATTTTTCATTATGATTATATGATGTGTAATCAGATAAGTAATCTAGAATAAGACTTATAGCAAAATATTTTTTAAACTATTGATAGATAAAGCTCTCCCATAACAAGCCATACTAATTATAGGACATGAGACTAGAAAAATATTAGAGTTGAATGCTTGTGTGTGAGTGGTGTGTATGTGTGCATGTGTGTATGGGTGAGAGTAGGGAGAGGAGGTTCCTTGATGTTTCAGGCCATCTCTTCATTCCTTTTTTCTTCAATCAATGTATATCAACAAAATATCTTTTGAAATTGAGCTTCCATTCATGACAACAGTGTTTTGGCGGTTGCTCACTTGCAATTAGATCATTTAACAGAGATTCACAGCAGCTGTTTTATTCTACTGTTTTTTGTGAAATATACCATTTTAAGGCCAAATGAAGCATATAATTGTAAACGTTTCTAGCATCGGTACATTTAGGATACATTTATGAAAGCTAGGTGATCTGAAATATGTTAGGGATCTTTTCACAAAACATCTACATTAAATTTTTAGAACAATGGCCACAGGTGGAGTCATTTACAAAAAGGGACAGATAAAATGCTGAATGAAAATTAGACAAGAATCACCAACTGCTTACATTCAAGTGTCCTGACAAATGATTTAGATTGACAGATAGCTTGGAGAGTTGCTAAAACGGGACCATATGTCTGATAATTTCTGGGTGATGACAGTTGAGAGAAGTGAGCCTTGCCTTGATTGGGTTATAGAACTTGTGAATATCAGAATCTCTGTCAGAAACTTGAGAGGCACAGACACATACTCCTCCACACCAGCCAGAGGCAGAACACAGCGCTCAGCTGAGCAGCTCATTTGAAAACTCCAGGACATCCTGAACATTTTTCATGTCTTTTTGTTTATTAACTAGACAGAATCACCCATTCCTCCATCTGATCATGGGGAATGAGACATTCTTTTATTATCACTTTGGAGTGACATAGCTAAAATCAGAAATTTAAAAATGCAATTGTAAAATGGAGGAAACAATTTCATAATATTTTTTTAAGGCTCTAAGTTCTACTTATTGCCAAATAACTCTAACACAGAAATGTTCATAAATGCAATTTTAAATGATTATTTTTAAAAGTTTGTGAAATATTACAAAGTTGAGAAAACAAACTAAAAATGCCAGATTCCCTACTAGCTTACTATGCATTAAAAGAAACTAACTTGAAGAGATAAATCTCAAACTACCTTCATCTCCAGTAAAGATAAATATTTGATTACTTATAGATAAATCTTTAATGCAAGATTTATCTATAAGTTATGAACAGCATATTAGAAATATTTAAGCAGAAATCTTCTCGATGACAGTGGACAAGTGTAAAGAGACAGTTCATCTTCTCCTATCAGTTACACACAGAAGCTACTAAAGTATCGAATCTTGGAGCAAGAAGTATATTAATAGTATTGCCTTCAATAGGTAGCATACAATGAGGATTGTGTTTGAAATTGGATGAGATTCGTCAAACATACTTAAGATATCTCTATGGCATATATATATATATATATATATATATATTTATTTATTTATTTAATATATATATATATTTATTTATTTCTTAACAGCTTTATTGGAGTATAATTGCTTTACAAAGGTGTGTTAGTTCCTGCTTTATAACAAAGTGAATCAGCTATACATATACATATATACCCATATCTCCTCCCTCTTGCGTCTCCCTCCCACCCTCCCTATCCCACACCTCTAGGTGATCACAAAGCACCAAGCTGATCTCCCTGTGCTATGTGGCTGCTTCCCACCAGCTATCTATTTTACATTTGGTAGTGCATATATATATATCCATGCCACTCTCTCCTAGTCCCAGCTTACCATTCCCCTTCCCCGTGTTCTCAAGTCCAATCTCTATGTCTGAGTCTTTATTCCTGTCCTGTCCCTAGATTCTTCAGAATCTTTTTTTTTTTTTTTACTATTCCATATATCTGTGTTAGCATACAGGATTTGTTTTTCTCTTTCTGACTTACTTCACTCTGTATGACAGAGGTGTGGAGAAAAGGGAACCCTCTTGCACTGCTGGTGGGAATGTAAATTGATACAGCTACTATGGAGAACAATATGGAGGTTCCTCAATAAACTAAAAATAGAACTACCATATGACACAGCAATCCCACTACTTGGTATATACCCTGAGAAAACCATAATTCAAAGAGTCATGTACCACAAAGTTCATTGCAGCTCTATTTACCATAGTCAGGACATGGAAGCAACCTAAGTGTCCATCGAAAGATGAATGAATAAAGGAGATGTGCCACATATATACAATGGAATATTACTCAGCCATAAAAAGAAACGAAACTGAGTTATTTGATGTGAGGTGGATGGACCTAGAGTCTGTCATACAGAATGAAGTAAGTCAGAAAAATTTCAATGGAACAGGATAGATAGGCCAGAGATAAACACACGCACATATGGTCACCTTATCTTTGATGAAGGAGGCAAGAATATACAATGGAGAAAAGATAGCCTCTTCAATAAGTGGTGCTGGGAAAACTGGACAGCTACATGTAAAAGAATGACATTAGAACACTCCGCAGAAAATTATAAGACACTGATGAAAGAAATTAAAGATGATACACATCGATGGAGAGATATACCATGTTCTTGGATTGGAAGAATCAACATTGTGAAAATGACTCTACTACCCAAAGCAATCTACAGATTCAATGCAATCCCTATCAAACTACCACTGGCATTTTTTACAGAACTAGGAAAAAAAATTTCACAATTTGTATGGAAACACAAAAGACCCCGAATAGCCAAAGCAGTCTTGAGAACGAAAAATGGAGCTGGAGGAATCAGGCTCCCTGACTTCAGATTATACTACAAGGCTACAGTAATCAAGACAGTATGGTACTGGCACAAAAACAGAAATACAGATCAATGGAACAGGATAGAAATCCCAGAGATAAACCCACACACATATGGTCACCTTATCTTTGATAAAGGAGGGAAGGATATACAGTGGAGAAAAGATAGCCTCTTCAATAAGTGGTTCTGGGAAAACTGGACAGCTACATGTAAAAGTAGGAAATTAGAACACTCCCTAACCCCACACACAAGAATAAACTCAAAATGGGTTAAAGACCTAAATGTAAGGCCAGACACTATCAAACTCTTAGAGGAAAACATAGGCAGGACACTCTATGACATAAATCACAGCAAGATCCTTTTTGACCCATCTCCTAGAGAAATGGAAATAAAAACAAAAATAAACAAATGGGACCTAATGAAACTTAAAAGCTTTTGCGCAGCAAAGGAAATCATAACCAAGATGAAAAGACAACCCTCAGAATGGGAGAAAATATTTGCAAATGAAGCAACTGACAAAGGATTAATCTCCAAAATTTACAAGCAGCTCATGCAGCTCAATATCAAAAAAACAAACAACCCAATCCAGAAATGGACAGAAGACCTAAATAGACATTTCTCCAAAGAAGACATACAGATTGTCAACAAACACATGAAAGCATGCTCAACATCACTATCATTAGAGAAATGCAAATCAAAACTACAGTGTGGTATCACCTCACACCAATCAGAATGGCCATCATCAAAAATTATCTAGGGCCTTTAAAAGAAAGTCAATTGGCAAGGTGAATCTACAACTCTGGCTAAAATGCAGAAAGAAAGACATTGTTTGGTAGAGAGAGAGATAGAGAGAAGAAGAGAGAGATAGGCTCCTAGAGGAGAGAAAGAGCTCCCACACCTACACGTTAGTAAAGAGGAGCCCCTGCCCCTGGATGTTAACAGGAGCCAAGTGAGGAACGTGGTCATGTACCCTCATATTGCAATAACTAATTGTTCCCACACCCTTCCCTCCTGCAGTACTGTCAGTGAAAGCCAACTCAAACAGAAGGTTTAGTAATATTCAGAGACTCATACCATAATATCTAAATCATGCACGCTTCAACTAAAAATCATTCCTGGTACAAAGAACCAGAGAAACAGAATTCACCAGAAAAACACAATTCACGTGAAAAAAGAAATCAATAGATGACAACATCAAGACGACTGAGATTTTAGACTTGTCTCTCTAGAGTTTAAAACAGCCATCATAAAAAAAATTCTCCAACATGCAATCATGAAAATTGAAACAAATGGAAAAATAGAAAGTCTCAGAAAATAATCTTGATGAAGAACCAAATATTAATATTAGAACAGAAGAATAAAATGACTGAAATATAAAACTCAGTAGATGGATTTGTACTGTATAACTCCATTTAGATAACATTTTTGAAATGATAAAGTTATGGAAATGGAGAATAAATTAGTGGCTTCTGGAAGTGAAGTATGGGGGAGATGGGTGTGTCTGTAAAAGGGACATATGAGGCATTCTTGAAATGATCAGGATGGTCTTCATATATCATTTTCAATATCCTGGTTTTTATAGTGAACTATATTTTTGGAAGGTACTACCATTGGGGGAAAGTATGTAAAGTGTACAAAGTTTCTCTTTATAATATCTTACAACTGCATATAAATGTACAATTAATCTCAAAATAAACTCCTTAATTAAAATATTTAATGATAATAAAAATAATATGAAAGAAAACTCTTATCAGCAAATTTTTAGAAGTGTCTATCCTCTCCATAAGAAATTGAGAGGATATTTTCTAGATTATTCAAAAATGGACTCCAGTCTAAACATATCCCAGCCACATTTGCACTGTCACAAACAGGTGGAGACTTTCGTGACCTTAGGTGCTATTTGGCAGTCTAGTATTCCAGATGGACTGCTGGACAGTAAGCCTTACATGAAATATTTACTACTCATTACATGTGCAGTAAAGCCAAGTAAGACATGGGAAGAAGTAGAGTGAAGCTCAGAGGGTAGTTCAGAGGGTAGTTCTCAGTGTTTTGGTGACTGGACAACCTAACTAAAGTTAGACTAATTATTATTTACATAAATAATTTTCTCATTTCACAATTCATAAAGTGTTCTTTAAAATATACTTACTGTTACTATTTATATAAGTAATTAATTGCAATTTTTCACTATGTAGGTGGGCCATGGGACTTAATTTTTCTAAACTTGAGTTTAATCAGTTTTATCAACTGAAATACAGAGACTATATAGACTATCTCAGAGTTTTACTTTGAAAATATAAATATATAAATACAGAATTAAGAATATATATACATAAAACATTACTGAAATGTCAAAATTATAGAAATGGAGAATAGATTAGTGGTTGTCAGTGGTTATGGGACAGGTGGGTCTATAAAAGGGCAGTATGAGATTTTATTTTATACGTATATTTATACATACATATAAATTACTTGCATGTGTGTGTGTACTCACACACACATCAAATTACTTAACCTAGACCCTGACATGCATTAAATGATTAATATGTAGTAGTCATTGTTTTCAATAACCATTATTATTTTCAATAACAAAATCTTTGAAATGAATAATGATAATATTACTAGAAGAATACTAGGAGAATAAAAGGTAGTTGTCACACAGTCATGCCTTGAAGAATAAGCATCATTTTCAGAAGCAGAGAAAAGTGTGAAAAATAATTTCAATCCAGATCAATTTACTGTCATCGAGTGTAGTTCTATAAATATTAGCAATATCCAGGAAAGAGAACAAAGGGATCAGTGATCATACGGAACCACACAGAGCATTGTTACAGCACAGTTCCAGCATGACACCAACGCACAGCTCTATATCACCAAGTATTGAATTTGCTTCATATTGAAAAAGTCATCCATGACATCCTCAATCACATTGATTCAAAAATGATAGTAAACAGGCTTTTATCTAAAATAACTTATTATCCTAAATTGTCAGCCTTGAAAATCACTATAAAACAGAGAGAAACACAAAGGAAGTGAGATGTGTTAGAGATACTAACAAATAATATAGTGTGATTCATTTTTAACATAATGAGGCTATTATACCCAGTGACAGATTATCTATGACAGATTATCTATTATCTATCTATTTAATATAAAGGGGACTCTTCAAAACAAAGCTGAAAAAATACACTGAAATTCCAAAGAGCTACAAATCATATTTAAAATTACAGCTCAATAATTAAAGGTTAAAATGTCAGCACAATATCAGTGTGAAAATCCAAAATCACATCTTGAGAGATACAGGCTTTTTTTTTTCCTCTTAGCCAATTGCACTTAACCAGGAAATGTCCATGTTCTAAATAACCATGTTATTGTGCTCCAAATACTAAATTAAAGGAAGAAAAATATGTTTTTATTACATGCTAGTATTTATGTATATTATGTAATATCTATCTATATTATATAATATATATGTTCTATAGCTATATTATATCCATGCAATGTCCATAACATAGTATCTATTACAATCCTCTGTACCTCCCCTGTGTCTAAGGCATTATTTGAGGCCTTTTACATTTATAAAGTATTCTCATCTCAACTTTCCAGTTTCTGTATTTCCATTCCCATTTCTAACCAAGAATGCCTGTAAGAGGGGCTAATTATCCTGCCGCAAGGTCAGGGAGCTGTTTTTTTTTTTTTCCACACTAGGAGGAGATAAGTTAATTTAAAAAGCATGTTATATACATCAAATGGAGATAAATGTGTATTTATATACTGCAAAGCAAGTTTACACAAGTTTATCCTCCAAATGCAAATGTCCTTATATTCATACATCATTCATCCATTCATTCATTCACAGTCATTTTCTGAATAATTCCCATATGTCAGATAGCATCATCTACTCTAAATATAATATAGTCTTCCTAAGATTAATGTTATTATGCTCTGGGATTTACTGATGCATTAAAAAGGAGTAACAATATATATCATACATATTACTTTGGTGGTCTGAAAGATAATGTGAGAAAAGTGCCTAGTATGGTAGATACTTAGCAAATACATGTTTAATTTATAAAGTATTATTATAATAAAAAATGCATGTAATAAATTTAAACTTGAAAAGCCATGAATGATATTAAAGGAAAAATTAGTCTCTTTTCCCTTCCTGTTTTCAATTCTCAAGTGTAGTCATTTTTATTACATAAGTGTTTAGTTCTAAGAATATTCTAAAACTGCCCTGTCCAACACAATAGCCACTAGCTACATATGGTTATTTAAATTCACATTAATTAAAATAAAAAGTCATCTTCTCATTCACAACAATGAAATTTCAAGTGCTCAGTAGTCATATGTGTCTAGTGGCTATCCAGTTGGACAGCCAGAAATAAAACATTTCCATCACTGCAGAGTGCCTTAAGCAATATACTTAGACATTGGTATTGTTAGAAGCTTGAGGAAAGTGTCAAGTCATCTTAGATAAAAGTTTCATAAAGTCACAATTATTCTTGCACAATGCTACAGCAACTAACATCTGGGAGATCATAATTAAAATTCTTAGTTATTTCATAATGGCTTTTTTGTTCCCCCTGCTTTGGAAAAGACAGGTTTCCATGCTTAAACCTCCATATAAACTAGGTGTCTTGTGTCTGGATTCCATTTATTTTAATTAAAAATACAACCTCTATAAATACTGGAATCACAAATGGTAGTGAGGTACTCACTCTCAGAAAGTCACAAGGGAACTGACACTGGAAGAGAAGCAATTTTCTGTCTTCCTTCAAAATCTTACTTGGGAAAATTCTCTCTCTTTTTTGTCCTTCTCCCTCTCTCTTTCTTCTAATGACTTACAGCTAAATTTCATTAAGTTAAATGCATTTCTGTGGTGATTTCACCTCTAATTCTTGATTCTGCTACTTCTGACAATATATATGAACTCTCTAGAAACGAGATTTGGAAGTTTGGAATTTAATTCACTTACAGACACATACCTCTTTTTTTCTTAGACATTTCCACTGTACATTTAGACCCAGCCCTTCTAAGACAAATTATGCAATCTATTCAGAAAACTTTTATTTCCTTTTCCTTCCCTTTCCTTTCCTTTCCTTTCCTTTCTTTTTCATCTTTTGCCTGAATTCAATACCTTTGCAAATGGCCTTTTCCTTAGGGCAGGGGAGCCAAGTGGGGATGAGGCTAACTGAATCAGGTTTCCCATGAAGTATCCTTGATTAATGATTCCCCGAAAAGTTGCCTATGGAGTCTAAGCTTGAAGAATTCTCACACTTCTACCTGGCAGAATAAATCACATGACAAATGTATCAGCTTGCTATATTCCAGAAAACTGTAAAAAAAAAATCTGCTTAATTGATAAACCTTCCTCTTAACTTTCATGTCATTATAAATTTATGTTACATGCACTCTTTTACTGCCATACCAATAGAAATTTGAGAGGAAAAATATAAATATGTATGGTCAGTCTGCTGCTGCCTGGATGTGGAAGATGAATGCAACTTTGAAATATTTTTTTTATTATATGGAGTTATATGAAAATAACACGTGGGTCAGCAGTTTGTATCTAATGCTAGATTGCTGTTTAATCTCTTATAATGAGAAATAAAAGTGCTGGGAGGTTTAGTGCTAGGAGGTTAACCCCCTCCACCGGACAGCTCTTTTCCTTGATGCATGAAGTAAAATTTATTCTCCAGGGCTCCCCACAGGATCAGGCTGTGTCTGGGACCCAACTGAAATTATAAGGTTGTTTGGCTTTCTCTCCTTCCCTATTCTGTTTTCCCCAGCCCCCAGTGGTTTCTCCTGGGAACTTTTCCTTAATATATCATTTGAACCAGAATCTTTGGCTTAGTGTCTGCTCTATGAGAATTGAGCCTAAGACACTTGGTACAGGAAGGGGTCCTGGGAAGCAAGCTCTGAAATGGTTGTTGGTGGTTGGATCACTAGCCATCCAGATAACTTGCCTTATTGTTATGAGGACCCATCTCTGGTATTAGGTGAAGTGGGAAAAATCCTGGTGTGCTATAGAATTGTAATTGCTGAGAATTTTACTTATGTTAAAGTAGGACAGGATAATAATAGAAAGGACGCGCTTTTGCATATTTATATGACATCTGAGAGGTGTGTTGGGGATAGTAACTACAAGAAAATTGGAAATGGGTGTTTGTTTCCTTTTTTTAAAATTAGTTAATTAATTTTATTTTTTTGGCTGCATTGGGTCTTCATTGCTGTGTGCGGGCTTTCTCTAGTAGCAGCGAGCGGGGCATACTCTTCGTTGAGGTGCACAGGCTTCTCACTGCGGTGGCTTAGCTTATCACAGAGCATGGGCTCTAGGCACGCAGGCTTCAGAAGATATGAGTGTATTTTTACTTTTATATTATTTGTCAGTCAAAAACCTGACTTCCTTATTCAAATAAGTATGGATTTTAAATAACTGCAGGCTGCTGTTTAACCTTTCCAAAAGGATTCTTTTTCCTTACATTGTAAACCACTATCGGCAGACAGAGTGTATTGTATAATCTTTTCATTGTAAATTTATTTCTGAAAGATACTCTCACTATGATAATCTCAATTAATATAGATTACAATATAATATAGTATATATAATTATAATAATAATATGCTTAGTTGAAAAAATGAAATTCAAAATATATTACCATTGCCAGAATGAATATTTTTCTCAAAAAAGGGTAATTTTATCTGTAAGAAATTGCACAGATTAACTTTACTCTTGACATAATCTTTGTTCCTGTTTCCTTCTTTCTCTTTGTAAAAATCAGATCAATTGACCATACTTCCTCAATTATAAAGGGAGAGAGGAAGAGTCATCTTAGATCCCTGAAAATGAATATTATTTGACAAATTCCACACATGTGCCCACTTCCTCCTGCCCTCAGTCCAGGGTGGCTTTGAGGGGATTTTTTTCATTTTAGTTATATATCATCACACTAATAAATATTAAACTCTGTTTATTCTTATTCCTTTTTCTCTCTTACTGTATTTTTCCGGAACTATTGACAATTAAGGAGCCTTCAGTCATGACACACAAGAGAGTAGATGGAAGTTTTGTTATACTTTTATGATTTAAAAAAAGAAGTAACAAATTAGGATTCCTTAATCATGTAAGATGTAAACATATGTCTCTTGATTTACCATATGTCTCCTATTTACATATTAAATAAATTATGCTTCCTTTTTATCAAGATTAGTACAAATGTCATTCTAGTCTACTGGTCTGAGATTAAGAATCCTAAAAATGTCATCCTTACTCATTTGTGAGAGCTATCTATAGTACCATCTCAAGTAAATTTAAGAGTAGGTTTTTCTGGTCCATCTCCTCAAAGCTTCTCACTCTCCTCAATATTACAATTCTTGAAACTAAACACTTCATGGATTAGCTGTTGACTGGACATAGGTTTTATTTTTACTGAGGAGATTACAGTAAAACTCAACCTTGTTTCAGAATTGAGAAATCACTCTCACTAATTCCACCAAGCATTTACCTAATCTGTTACAATAAAGCAATTAACTGGCAATTAACCTTCTTCAAAGAGATATCTTAAGTTATCTCCAGTTCTTTAAATATAGGCCAAGACTAAAATTTTCCCCACAGTGAAGAAATCCTTTCCTCTGATAATACCCTTTATTCTTAAAAGAGGGCAGTAAATAAAGGGGTAGATAAGAACATTCCTCTTTTCTTTGGTTGGGCTTTTGCTCTCTGGTGAACAAATACTTATGGAAGCATACACGTACATCTGCCAAATATATCTATATCTATCTATATCATCTATATCTATAAATATTATATGTTTTAATGTAAGATAAATCCAGATTTCAAAGATAAAAACCTGTAGATCTTCATGAGTGCATCCAATTTTTATTATAAAATGATATTTAAATATGTAATCTGAAATATTGGGTAGCTATTTGCTTTTTATCTGGTGACTAAAAAGCTCACTGATCAAATCTCTCCCAGAACAGTGAAAAGTGTAATCTAAGGACTAATTATGTTTTCGAGTACAGAACACAGAAAGTAGTCACAATGTCCCACTGGCAGAACACCAACTTTAGAAAGCATGAGATCATATCACCACTGAGCACTTTATTACAATTTTCTTCCTGACTTATTTGCTTATGACACTTCTGTATCTGGAATGGCATCAATCATCACCCTTCTCTGCCTGCAAAAATCTGTTAGAGACAATCATCAATGTCATAGAGACAGTGAATCTCTTAATCTCCCTTACCAAAAAAGACCTCCCATTATTATTCACTCATACAGTTTTATTGCAAATTCATGCTATAAACTGCCAAAGCACTTGATCTATCAGACCCTGAATAAACAAGACACTATCTAATTATCCCACCTTCTCTCAACAGTCTTTTTGCTTGTATATCACAACCTCACTGGCCTGCTTTCAGGTCCTTCAAGCCCTCTAGGGGGAAAGCTTTTCTTCCCCTCAAGGCTTCTACTCATCCTCTTTTCTTACTGAACTAATTCCGGCAACTTCTTTAGAGTTCTGAGAAGCCCTTCACTGTTCCTCAGATTAGATAAGTTAATCTAGTTACATAGCCTTGTATTAGGTTCTATTTTCATCTTTTCATTTATAGCATAACTACAATTTAATATTTTTTGCATAATCACTGATGCAGTCTGGAAAACTAACACAGTTGTGCTATCGCATATGTTCAATACATATTTATGGAATAAACGAGGGAATAAATAAATACCTCATCCTATTTAATATATGTTGTTTTATTGTCATTGCAATTAGAATATATTTATGTATATTATGAAGTTGAAGTGTTTAAATCCTAGAGTAGAAATTTTTTCAAGAAAAAGTATAACTTTTAAAAATATTTCAGTACAGTTAACTATGTTCAAAACCAAAAGATCCATAATACATACTAAAAAATGCTATGTTGTTGATGATTTAGTTGGAGAAGACTTGAGCTAGTGATAGGGGTAGAAGTCTCATTGAAATGGGTGGAGGAGTAAATGAGAAGTCAAAGGGAGGATAGAAGGCATTAGTTGAAAAGTATCTGAAATTATGAGATACTCTGTGTGTATTACATATGTGGGGGATATTCATTTTAGGATAAGACAGATGTGAGTGTGTTTAAAGTTATGGAACCAAGTCAGTAGGGATTTTGGAGTTATGCAGGATAGGCAAAATAATAGATGCACACCCCCTTGAAGGAGGAAAAGTTTGGTATCAACTTTTTTCTGGTAAGGATTAGCTTTAGTTAGATAGGTCCCTTCATTGCAATAGTAGGGAAGAAGAAATGTATATGCAGTCTTGAAAGTTTAGTAACACGATATTGAAGGATTTTCTTTCTGATAAGACAGATAATAGAGGCAGTGAAGTAGGATTGGAAGATAGTGGAGAAATATTGCAAACTCTGCCACATTAAATCGAAGCATGGGGTATCAGTGGGCATATAGAATTTCTGGGTAATATTGATGGCTCAGTTACGTTAAGGGTCCCAAATTTCTAATGTTTTCAATCTCTAGTACTGTCTTTTTCTAAATAGTGTTTAGGAGCTCAAAGATGAGTACAGTCAAGATAGGGCAAGAAAATTGATACTGACAAGACAGGGATTAAAGTTATAAACTATGAGCTGAGGTTCAGACTTCAGCAGTCAGATCCCAGGGGGAGGAATTGGATGGGCTGTGTGAACACAGCCTGAAGAGGGATAGTGCACCACAGCTAGCTGGGAGGGCATCAGGGAAAAAGCCTGGACCTGCTGAAGAGGCAAGAGACCATTGTTTTGGTGTGCACAAGGAGAGGGGTTCAGAGCACCGCCTAAACCAGCTTCAGAGATGAGAACTAGCTGCAGCTATCAGCATGGACACCAGATATGTGCATGAAATGTGAAGGCTGCTGCTGCAGTCACCAAGAAGCCTGTGTGCAAGCACAGGTCACTATCCACACCTCCCCTCCCGGGAGCCTGTGCAGTCCGCCACTGCCAGGTTTATAGCAATACAATTCTACCTTAAGAAACAAGGAAGTTCTCAAATAAACAACCTAACCTTACACCTAATGTAATTAGGGAAAGAAGAACAAAAAATCTCCAAATATAGCAGAAAGAGACAAATCAAAAATATCAGATCATAAATAAATGAAAAAGTAATGAAGGAAAAGAGAGCAGAGATCAATAAAACTAGAAGCTGGTTCATTAAGAAGATAAACAGAATTGATAAACCATTAGCCAGACTCAACAAGAAAAAAAGGGAGAAGACTCAAATCCATAGAAGCAGAAATGAAAAAGAAGTAACAACCAACTCTGCAGAAATACAAAGGATCATGAGAGATTGCTACAAGCAAGTAAATGCCAATAAAATGGACAACCTGGAAGAAATGGAAACATTCTTAGAAAAGCACAACCTTCCAAGTCTGAACCAGGAAGAAATAGAAAATATAAACAGACCAAGCACTGAAATTGAAATTGTGATTAAAAATCTTCCAAAAACAAAAGCCCAGGACCAAATGGTTTCACAGGTGTACTCTATCAAACATTTAGAGAAGAGCTAACACCTATCCTTCTCAAACTCTTCCAAAATGTAACAGAGTGAGGAACATTCCCAAACTCACAAGGCCAACGTCACCCTGATACCAAAACCAGAAAAAGATATCACAAAAATAAGAAAACTATAGGCTAATATCACTGATAAATATTGATGCAAACATCCTCAGCAAAATACTAGCAAACGGAATCCAACAACACATTAAAATCATCATACACAATGATCAACTGGGGTTATCCCAGGAATGCAATGATTCTTCAATATATGCCAATCAATCAATGTGATAAACCATATTAATAAACTGAAGGACAAAAAACATATGATCATCTCAATAGATGCAGAAAAAGCTTTTGAGAAAATTCAACACCATTATAGATAAATACCCTCCAGAAAGTAAGTATAGAGGGAATTTAACTCAACATAATAAAGGCCATATGTGACAAACCCACAGCCAACTTTATTCTCAATGGTAAAAAACAAACCCTTTCCTCTAAGATCAGGAACATGACAAGGTTGCCTACAATCACCACTATTATTCAACATAGTTTTGTAATTCTTAGCCACAGCACTCAGAGAAGAAAAAGAAATAAAAGGAATCCAAATCAGAGTAGAAGAAGGAAAACTGTCACTGTTTGAAGATTACATGATACTATACATAGAGATTCATAAAGATCCTACCAGAAAACTACTAGAACTAATCAATGAATTTGATAGTGTAGCAGGGTACAAAATTAATGCACAGAAATCACTTGCATTCCTATACATTAATGATGAAAAATCTGAAAGTGAAATTAAGAAAACACTCCCATTTACCATTGCAATATAAAGAATAAAATACCTAGAAATAAACCTACCTAAGGAGACAAAAGACTTGTATGCAGAAAATTATAAGACACTGATGAAAGCAATTGAAGATGATACAAACAATGGAGAGGTATACCATGTTCTTGGTTTGGAAGAAGTAACACTGTGAAAATGACTACACTACCCAAAGCAATCTACAGATTCAATGCAATCCCTATCAAATTACCAAAGGTCTTTTCACAGAACTACAACAAAAAATTTCACAATTCGTATGGAAACACAAAATACCCCAAAGAGCCAAAGAAATCTTGAGAAAGAAAAATGGAGCTGGGGTAATCAGGATCCCTGACTTCAGACTATACTACAAAGTTATTGTAATCAGGACATTATGGTACTGGAACAAAAAGAGAAATATAGATCAATGGAACAGTATAGAAAGGCCAGAGTTATACCCATGCACATATGGTCACCTTATCTTTGATAAAGGAGGCAAGAATATACAATGGAGAAAAGACCACCTCTTCAATAAATGGTGCTGGGAAAACTGGACAGTTACATGTAAAAGAATGAAATTAGAACACCCCCTAATACTATACACAAAAATAAACTCAAAATGGATTAAAGACCTAAATGTAAGGCCAGACACTGTAAAACTCTTAGAGGAAAACATAGGCAGAACACTCTATGACCTAAATCACAGGAAGATCCTTTTTTGACCCACCTCCTAGAGAAATGGAAATAAAAACAAAAATAAACAAATGGGACCTAATGAAATTTAAAAGCTTTTGCATAGCAAAGGAAACTATTAACAAGACCAAAAGACAACCCTCAGAATGGGAAAAAAATATTTGCAAATGAAGCAAATAAGAAAGGATTAATCTCCAAAGTATAAAAGAAGCTCATGCAGCTCAATAGCAAAAAAACAAACAACCCAAACCAAAAACGGGCAGAATCCATAAAGAAACATTTCTCCAAAGAAGATATACAGATTGCCAACAAACAGATGAAAGGATGCTCAAAATCACTAATCATTAGAGAAATGCAAATCAAAACCACAATGAGATTATCACCTTACACTGGTCAGAATGGCCACCATCAAAAATTCTACAAACAATAAATGCTGGAGAAGTTGTGGAGAAAATGGGACCCTTTTGCAATGTTGTTGGGAATGTAAACTGATACAGCCACTATGGCGAACAGTATGGATGTTCCTTAAAAAAACTACAAAATAAAACTACCATACAACTCAGCAATACCACTACTGGGCATATACACTGAGAAAAACCACAATTCAAAAAGAGGGAGGGAGGAGCTTCCAGATGGCAGCAGAGTAAGACATGGAGATTACCTTTCTATGCAGATATACATCAGAAATACATCTACATGTGGAACAACTCCTACAGAACACCTACTGAACGTTGGCAGAAGACCTAAGACCTCCCAAAAGGCATAAAACTCCCGACGTGCCTGTGTAGGAAAAAAGAAAAAAGAAAAAACAGAGACAAAAGAATACGGATGGGACCTGCACCAGTGGGAGGGAGCGTAGGAAAAAAGAAAAAAGAAAAAACAGAGACAAAAGAATACGGATGGGGCCTGCACCAGTGGGAGGGAGCTGTGGAGTAGGAAAGGTTTCCACACACTAGGAAGCCCCTTCGTGGATGGAGACTGCCAGTGGCAGAAAGGAGAAGCTTTGGAGCCACGGAGGAGAGCACAACAACAGGAGTATAGAGGGTAAAGTGGAGAGATTCCCACAGAGATAATTGGTGCCGACCAGCACTCACCAGACCGAGAGGCTTGTCTGCTCACCCACCAGGATGGGTGAGGGCTGAGAGCTGAGGCTCTGGCTTCGGTCGGATCCCAGGGAGAGGACTGGGGTTGGCTGCATGAACACAGCCTGAAGGGGGCTAGTGTGCCACAGCTAGCTGGGAGGGAGTCCAGGATAAAGTCTGGACCTGACAAAGAGGCAAGAGACTTTTCCTTGCCTCATTGTTTCTCAGTGCGTGAGGAGAGGGGATTAAGAGAACTGCTTAAAGGAGCTCCAGAGATGGGCGTGAGCTGCCACTATCATTAGGGACCACAGAGACGGGCATGTGATGCTAAGGCTGTGGCAGCAGCCACCAAGAAGCCTGTGTGCAAGCACAGATCACTATCCACACCTCCCATCCTGGAAGTCTGAACAGCAAGCCACTTCCAGGGTCCCATGATCCGGGGACAACTACCCCGGGAGACAAAGCAGCATACCTCAGGCTGGTGCAATGTCTCACCAGCCTCTGCTGCTACAGGTTCGCCCCTCACTGCACACCTTTGTCTTCCCCGGGCCTGAGTGAGCCAGAGCCCCTGAATCAGCTGCTTCTTTAATCAGGTCCTGTCTGAGCAAAGAACATATGCCCTCAGGTGATCTAAATGCAGAGGTGGAGCCAAATACAAAACTGAATCCTAGGAGCTGTGCAAACAAAGAAGAGAAAGGGACATCTCTCCCAGCAGCCTAAGGAGCAGTGTATTAAATTTCCACCAACAACTTGATGTACTCTGCATCTGTGGAATACCTGAATAGACAATGTATCATCCCAAATTGAGGAGGTGGACTTTGGGAGAAACAATATATATATATATATTTTCCCGTTTGTTTTTGTGATTGTGTATGTTTATGCTTCTGTGTGTGATGTGGTCTGTATAGCTTTGTTTTTACCTTTTGTCCTAGGGCTGGGTTTGTCTGATTTTGTTTATTTATTTTCTTTTCTTGGTATAGGTTTTAGTGCTTGTTATCATTGGTAGATTTGTTTTTTGGTTTGGTTGTTCTCTTATTTCTTTCTTTCTTCTTTTTATTAATTTTTTATTTTTAATTTTTTTTAATTTTTTATTTTTTTAAATAATTATTTTTTATTTTTATAACTTTATTTTATTTTAGCCTTTTCATTCTTCCTTTTTTTCTCCCTTTTATTCTGAGCTGTGTGGATGACAGGCTCTTGGTGCTCCACGCAGGCATCAGGGCTGTGGCTCTGAGGTGGGAGAGCCAAGTTCAGGACACTGGTGCACCAGAGACCTCCCAGCTCCACATAATATCAAACGGGAAAAATCTCCTAGAGATCTCCATCTCAACACCAACATCCAGCTCCACTCAATGACCAGTAATCTACAGTGCTGGGCACCCTATGCCAAACAACTAGGAAGACAGGAACAAAACATCACCAATTAGAAGAGAGGCAGCCTAAAATCATAATAAGGTAACAGACACTCCAAAACACATCACCAGATGTGGACTTGCCCACCAGAAAGACAAGATACAGCCTCATCACCAGAACACAGGCACTACTCCCTTCCACCAGGAAGCCTACACAACCAACCCACTGAACCAGGCTTAGCCACTGGGGGCAAACATCAAAAACAATGGGGACTATGAACATGCAGCCTGCGAAAAGGAAACCCCAAACACAGTAAGTTAAGCAAAATGAGAAGACAAAGAAACACACAGCAGATGAAAGAGCAAGGTAAAAACCAACTAGACCTAACAAATGAAGAGGAAATAGGAAGTCTACCTGAAAAAGAATTCAGAATAATGATAGTAAAGATGATCCAAAATCTTGGAAATAGAATGGAG
>NC_041226.1:30547320-30551785 GCF_002837175.3 Physeter macrocephalus | reverse complement strand
TTATCAAGGACCTAGAAGAACTAAAGAGCAAACAACCAATGATGAACAACACAATAAATGAAATTTAAAATTCTCTAGAAGGGATCAATAGCAGAATACCTGAGGCAGAAGAACAGAGAAGTGACCTGGAAGATAAAATAATGAAAATAACTACTACACAGCAGAATAAAGAAAAAAGAATGAAAAGAATAGAGGACCGTCTCAGAGACCTTATGGACAACATTAAGTGCACCAACATTTGAATTATAGGGGTCGCAGAAGAAGAAGAGAAAAAGAAAGGGACTGAAAAAATATTTGAAGAGTTTATAGTTGAAAACTTCCTTAATATTGGAAAGGAAATAGTTAATCAAGTTCAGGAAGAACAGAGAGTCCCATACAGGATAAATTTAAGGAGAAAGATGCCAAGACACATATTAATCAAATTATCAAAAATTAAATACAAAGAAAAAATATTAAAAGCAACAAGGGACAAACAATAAATAAAATACAAGGGAATCCCCATAAGGTTAACAGCTGACCTTTCAGTAGAAACTCTGTAACCCAGAAGTGTGTGGCAGGATATATTTGAAGTGATGAAGGAGGAAAAACTACAAACCAGATTACTCTACCCAGCAAGGATTTCATTCAGATTTGATGGAGAAATTAAAATCTTTACAGACAGGTGAAAGCTAAGAGAATTCAGCACCACCAAACCAGCTTTACAACAAATGCTAAAGGAGCTTCTCTAGGTAGGAAACACAAGAGAGAGAAATGACCTACAATAACAAACCCAAAATAATTATGAATAAGATAATAGGAATATACATATCGATAATTACCTTAAATGTAAACGGATCAAATGCTCCAACCAAAAGACATAAACTGGCTGAATGGACACTAAAACAAGACCCGTATACATGCTGTCTAGAAGAGTCCCACTTCAGACCTAGGGACTCATACAGACTGAAAGTGAGGGGATGGGAAAATATATTCCAAGCAAATGGAAATCAAAAGAAAGCTGGAGTAGCAATTCTCATATCAGAAAAAAATAGGTTATATTCCAAGCAAATGGAAATCAAAAGAAAGCTGGAGTAGCAATTCTCATATCAGAAAAAATAGGATTTAAAACAAACACTAGTAAAAGAGCCAAAGAAGGATATTACATAATTATCAAGGGATCAATCTAAGAAGAAGATATAACAATTTTAAATATTTATGCACCCAACATAGGAGCACTTCAATACATAAGACAAATATTAACAGTCATAAATGGAGACATCGACAGTAACACAATCATAGTAGGGGATTTTAACACCCCACGTTCACCAATGGACAGATCATCCAAAATGAAAATAAATAAGGAAACACAAGCTTTAAATGATACATTAAACAAGATGGACTTAAGTGATATTTATAGGACATTCCATCCAAAAACAACAGAATACATTTTCTTCTCAAGTGTTCATGTAACATTCTGCAGTATAGATCATATCTTGGGCCTCAAATCAAGCCTTGGTAAATTTAAGAAAGTTGAAATTGTATCAAGTATCTTTTCTGACCAAAACGTTATGAGACTAGATGTCAATTACAGGTAGAGAAAGAAGAAGAAGAACAACAAAAAAACCCAAAGTTAGCAGAAGGAAAAAAATCATAAAAATCAGATTAGAAATAAATGATAAAGGAATGAAGGAAATGATATCAAAGATCAATAAAACTAAAGATAGCTCTTTTGGAACATAAACAATATTGATAAACCATTAACCAGACTCATCAAGAAAAATAAAGGAGAAGACTCAAATAAATAGAATTAGAAATGAAAAAGAAGTAACAACTGTCACTGCAGAAATACAAAGGATCAAGAGAGATTACTACAAGCAATTTTATGCCAATAAAATGGACAACCTGGAAGAAATGGAGAAACTCTTAGAAATGCACAACTTTCCGTGACTGAACCTGGAAGGAGTAGAAAATATGAACAGACCAATCACAAGCACTGAAATTGAAACTGTGATTAAAAATCTTCCAAAAAACAAAAGCCCAGGACCAAGTGGCCTCACAGGCGAATTCTATCAAACATTTAGAGAAGAGCAAACAACTATCCTTCTCAAACTCTTCCAAAATATAGCAGAGGGAGAGACACTCCCAAACTCATTCTATGAGGCCAAAATCACCCTGATACAAAAACCAGAAAAAGATATCATAAAGAAAGAAAACTACAGGCCAATATCACTGATCAACATAGACGCAAAAGTCCTCAACAAAATACAAGCAATCAGAATCCAACAGCACATTTAAAGGATCATACACAATGATCAAGTGGGGTTTATCCCAGGAATGCAAGGATTCTTCAATATAAGCAAATCAACCAATGTAATACACCATATTAACAAATTGAAGAATAAAAACCATATGATCATCTCAATAGATGCAGAGAAAGCTTTCAACAAAATTCAACACTAATTTATGACAAAAACCCTCCAGAAAGTACACATAGAGGGAACTTACTTCAACATAATAAAGGACCTATATGACAAACCCACATCCAACATTGTCCTCAGTCATGAAAAAATGAAACCATTTCCACTAAGATCAGAAAGAAAACAAGGTTGCCCACTCTCACCACTATTGCTCAACATAGTTTTGGAAGTTTGAGCGTATTGGCACAAAAACAGAAATATAGATTAATGGAACAGGATAGAAAGCTCAAAGATATACTGACACACATATGGTCACCTTATCTTTGATAAGGAGGAAAGAATGTACAATGGAGAAAGACAGCCTCTTCAATAAGTGGTGCTGGGAAAACTGGACATCTATATGTAAAAGAATATTGCTCAACATAGTTTTGGAAGTTTGAGCCACAGCAATCAGAGAAGAAAAAGAAATAAAGGAATCCTAATCGGAAAAGAAGAAGTAAAGCTGTCACTGTTTGCAGATGACATGATACTTACATAGAGAATCCTAAAGATGCTACAAGAAAATTACTAGAGCTAATCAATGAATTTGATAAAGTAGCAGGTTACAAAATTAATGTACAGACCCATCTCCTAGAGAAATGGAAATAAAAACAAAAATAAACAAATGGGACCTAATGAAACTTAAAAGCTTTTGCATAGCAAAGGAAACCATAAACAAGACAAAAATACAACCCTCAGAATGAGAGAAAATATTTGCCAATGAAGCAAGTGACAAAGGATTAATCTCCAATATTTACAAGCAGTTCATGCAGCTCAATATCAAAAAAACAAACAACCCCATCCAAAAATGGGCAGAAGACCTAAATAGACATTTCTCCAAAGAAGATATACAGATCACCAACAAACACATGAAAGAATGCTCAACATCATTAATCATTAGAGAAATGCAAATCAAAACGACAATGAGATATCATCTCACACCGGTCAGAATGGTCATCATCAAAAAGCCACAACAATAAATTCTGGAGAGGGTGTGGAGAAAAGGGAACCCTCTTGTACTATTTGTGGGAATGTAAATTGATACTGCCACTATGGAGAACAGTATGGAGATTCCTAAAATATTAAAAATAAAACTACCATACGACCCAGCAATCCCACTCCTTGGCATATACCCTGAGAAAACCATAACTGAAAAAGAGTCATGTATCACAATGATCATTGCAGCTGTATTTAAAATAGCCAGGACGTGGAAGCAACTTAAGTGTCCATCGACAGATGAATGGATAAAGAAAATGTGGCACATATATACAATGAAATATTACTCAGCCATAAATAAAATGAAATTGAGTTTTTTATAGTGAGGTGGATGGCCCTAGAGTTTGTCATACAGAGTGAAGTAAGTCAGAAAGAGAAAAAAAAATACTGTATGCTAACATATATATATATATATATATATATGGAATATAAGAGAAAAAAAATAAAGGTCATGAAGAACCTAGGAGCAAGACAGGAATAAAGACGCAGACCTACTAGAGAATAGGCTTTAGGACACAGGGAGGGGGAAGTGTAAGCTGGTACAAAGTGAGAGAGTTGCATGGACATATATACACTACCAAATGTAAAATATATATCCAGGGGGAAGCAGTTGCATAGCACAGGGAGATCAGCTCAGTGCTTTGTGACCACCTAGCAGGGAGGGAGGGAGACACAAGAGGGAAGAGAAATGGAGATACATGTATGTGTATAACTGATTCACTTTGTTATAAAGCAGAAACTAACACACCATCGTAAAGCAATTATACTCCAATAAAGATGTTAAAAAAAAACAAAAACACAAAAGACAAAAATGGTCGTGTACCACAATGTTCTTTGCAGCTCTATTTACAATAGCTAGGACATGGAAGTAACCTAAGTGTCCAGTGACAGATGAATGGATAAAGAAGATGTGGCACATATATACAATGGAATATTACTCAGCCATGAAAAGAAACGAAACTGAGTTATTTGTAGTGAGGTGGATGGACTTAGAGACTGTCATACAGAATGAAGTAAGTTAGAAAGAGAAAAAC
>NC_041226.1:30501193-30546684 GCF_002837175.3 Physeter macrocephalus | reverse complement strand
ACACTACCAAATATAAAATAGATAGCTAGTGGGAAGAAGCCGCATAGCACAGAATGATCAGCTTGGTGTTTTGTGTCCACCTAGAGGGGTGGGATAGTAATGGTGGGAGGGAGAAGCAAGAGGAAGGAGAAATGGAGATATATGTATATGTATACCTGATTCATTTTGCTATACAGCAGAAACTAACACAACATTGTTAAGCAATTATACTCCAATAAAGATGTTTAAAAATAAAAATTAAAAAATTTCTTAAATTAAAAACATTAGTTACATCTTATGGTTACCACAGGGGAAGGGGTAGAGGGATAAGTTGGGAGATTAGGATTGATGTATAGATATAACTATATATAAAATATATAACTAATAATGACCTACTGTATAGCACAGGGACCTCTACTCAGTACTCTATAATGACCTATATGGGAAAAGAGTCGAAGAAAAGTGTGGATATATATGTATATGTATAACTGATTCACTTTGCTGTACAGCAGAAACTAACACAACATTGTAAATCAACTATTCGTCAATAAAAATTGGAAAAAAAAGAAAAAGTTGTAAACTATGTAGATGGGATGAAGAAGGATGTAAAGAATTGAACATAGAGTAAGGAGAGGAAAAAAATGGAATAAATGAGTGTTATTGTGTCAGAGTTTTAATACATTCACTAATAATCTCCCAAAGTGAGTTTTGGTCTTAGAGTGGCATTTGTTATGGTTCCTTAAGCTGATGCCTGTCGTTTTGATTGCTGAATAGCTTTACATGTATGGAATTACTCTTTTTATTTTTAATCTTTACACATGAAAAAGAGAGGGGTGTCAAGAGGATTATTTTATTTCAATATTCAAAGATTTAGGCAAATAGGAAATGGAAAAGGCAAGTTTCCATTCCATGTAATCTTACTTTCCTCAAATTTTACTTTTGAATTCCTCATGGAAATTAAGGGAAGAAATTCTGTGGTAAAAAACTTTATTGGCTTGTTTGTTTCTATTTACCTGATGCTTTATGTGTGCATCAGTGGGTTAAGTTCTTTAAATTGTATTTCCTTCTTGCTTCTGAAGACTGGAAAGGGTCTGCCTGATGGCAGAGTAAAAAAAGAAAATGGGAATTAACCCCTATGGAAATAGTGAACTGTCTGGGAAATTCTGAGTAGTATGTTTATTTTTCTTGTTTCTTTTGTAGCCCAGATTAGTTGGGTTATTGCATTCTAAAGCCATGGTTAATAATATAGCTGCCATTAATAATGAAAGTATCTAATATTTATTAAATACTAATTTTTGTCTGGCCATTATGCTAAGAGCTTCATGGAGAAGCAGAAACTAACACAACATTGTAAAGCAATTATACTCCAATAAAGATGTTAAAAAAAAACAAAAACACAAAAGACAAAAATGGTCGTGTACCACAATGTTCTTTGCAGCTCTATTTACAATAGCTAGGACATGGAAGTAACCTAAGTGTCCAGTGACAGATGAATGGATAAAGAAGATGTGGCACATATATACAATGGAATATTACTCAGCCATGAAAAGAAACGAATCTGAGTTATTTGTAGTGAGGTGGATGGACTTAGAGACTGTCATACAGAATGAAGTAAGTTAGAAAGAGAAAAACAAATACTGTACACGAGTACATATATAGGGACACTAAAAAAAAGTTTCTGGGGAACATAGGGGCAGGACAGGAATATATGCAGACCTAGATAATGGACTTGAGGACACGGGGAGGGGGAAGGGTAAGCTGGGACGAAGTGAGTGAGTGGCATGTACATATATACACTACCAAATATAAAATAGATAGCTAGTGGGAAGAAGCCGCATAGCACAGGATGATCAGCTTGGTGTTTTGTGTCCACCTAGAGGGGTGGGATAGTAATGGTGGGAGGGAGAAGCAAGAGGAAGGAGAAATGGAGATATATGTATATGTATACCTGATTCATTTTGCTATACAGCAGAAACTAACACAACATTGTTAAGCAATTATACTCCAATAAAGATGTTTAAAAATAAAAATTAAAAAATTTCTTAAATTAAAAACATTAGTTACATCTTATGGTTACCACAGGGGAAGGGGTAGAGGGATAAGTTGGGAGATTAGGATTGATGTATAGATATAACTATATATAAAATATATAACTAATAATGACCTACTGTATAGCACAGGGACCTCTACTCAGTACTCTGTAATGACCTATATGGGAAAAGAGTCGAAGAAAAGTGTGGATATATATGTATATGTATAACTGATTCACTTTGCTGTACAGCAGAAACTAACACAACATTGTAAATCAACTATTCGTCAATAAAAATTGGAAAAAAAAGAAAAAGTTGTAAACTATGTAGATGGGATGAAGAAGGATGTAAAGAATTGAACATAGAGTAAGGAGAGGAAAAAAATGGAATAAATGAGTGTTATTGTGTCAGAGTTTTAATACATTCACTAATAATCTCCCAAAGTGAGTTTTGGTCTTAGAGTGGCATTTGTTATGGTTCCTTAAGCTGATGCCTGTCGTTTTGATTGCTGAATAGCTTTACATGTATGGAATTACTCTTTTTATTTTTAATCTTTACACATGAAAAAGAGAGGGGTGTCAAGAGGATTATTTTATTTCAATATTCAAAGATTTAGGCAAATAGGAAATGGAAAAGGCAAGTTTCCATTCCATGTAATCTTACTTTCCTCAAATTTTACTTTTGAATTCCTCATGGAAATTAAGGGAAGAAATTCTGTGGTAAAAAACTTTATTGGCTTGTTTGTTTCTATTTACCTGATGCTTTATGTGTGCATCAGTGGGTTAAGTTCTTTAAATTGTATTTCCTTCTTGCTTCTGAAGACTGGAAAGGGTCTGCCTGATGGCAGAGTAAAAAAAGAAAATGGGAATTAACCCCTATGGAAATAGTGAACTGTCTGGGAAATTCTGAGTAGTATGTTTATTTTTCTTGTTTCTTTTGTAGCCCAGATTAGTTGGGTTATTGCATTCTAAAGCCATGGTTAATAATATAGCTGCCATTAATAATGAAAGTATCTAATATTTATTAAATACTAATTTTTGTCTGGCCATTATGCTAAGAGCTTCATGGAGATGATCTCAATTATAACCATAGACATAGTTGTAGGGAATGTATTTATCAAACATGCTATAAATGAATCCAGAAAATGCTTGAGAACTTTAACTCTCCCAATGTCACAGTGAGAACAAGTCCAAGAGGAATTCAAACTCAGAAAGCGATCTACTTTGCAGTTTACAATTTATTTTCAGAAGTCTGTAGCAACCACGTCACTCTTGCACTCGAGTGACATCTCTGCCAGGTGAAGCCAGGTGAAGTAAACATCTTTGCTGGTTCCTTTGTGCAGGTGAGAAATGGCTCCTTAAGTGTGGTTTCCAGGCCTGTGGCAGTTGGCATCACCTGGGAATTTGTTAGGGATGCAGGTTCTCAGGTTACCTCCCAGACCAACTAAATCAATAGCTCGGATTGCTAGTTGGGGCAATCTGACATGATTCTGAAATACACCACAGTTTGAGAAAAAACAATGGTGGAGGGTAGGGTCACAGATCCTGAAGTCATTTGATTTGCTCCACTGATTGTCCCTGACAGGCTTCCTCAACAATTGAGGGCTGGATTCAGTGTTTAGCCATTTTTACTTCCCAAGCAGGAGCCTCATATTCTTGTCCTGTGACACGTGAAGATCAATACTTAATGTAACCCTATTCTCCCCAAATTGTTTAGACATTCTTAAAATTTTCTGAACTATAGATAATACCTTTGTTACCTATTATCTGTTACTGATGGTAAAACTTGCCTGGCTTTAAAAAATGTCTTTTGTCATTTCAGTGGAAGGAGATGTTAAGTGATAATTTTAACTTCTCTGGTAACTCAAACATTCTCTGTCTCTCTCCCTTTTTCATGACAACATAATCATTCTGCAACATTCCATTTTTGCTCCTCATCTGACCACACTTTAGAACAAGGATCTTCTATAGAATTTTCTACTTGATTTTCTCTAAGCAGAATTTATATGTTGGACTGTACTCTAAGCTTCGTGAACAACTCAAGTCAATATCTAATACACTAGGATTACTATTTTAAGAGACTTATGAGAAAGTTTGAATTCTGCCTTGAATAGTTATTCCCTGTATTTTTCACAACATTCCTGTGGGCTAGTCAAACTGAGGTACTTTTAAGACGTACTTAGATTCATAAATTCTCAGGATTATTTACACTTTAGAAGAAAGATGAATAGCTTTAAAGGCTAAAAGTTTAAAGAATATTTCCTCACTCGGGAATTTTTTTTCTTAAAAATATGCTTATTATTTATAATCAGTTGAAAGAAATTGGAAACAAATACCATTAAAATATTATTTTCATTGGAATGCATCCGTTCTTCTGGTACTCTCATTTGCATTTTACATGTCCTTTCTCTTTTATTTTTTCAATTCTTTTGCTTAAAAATAAACTAGTAAGCCATGTTAGGAAATATGAGTCAATGACAAAGGTTTCAAAATAGCTTCTTTTGGGCTTGACCATGAATTTATTATAATATTTTATTTGCTTGTATGGCAAACTTCGTTTGTTTGTAAGATGTACATAAGTTACCTTAAGTAGACTGGCATACGTTTATCAGCAAAGTGATAAATGTCAAATTTATATGTATATTCTGTTAACACTACATCTCAATACATTTTACTTTGCTCTTGCCCACATTACTAGTCTCTTAAAACATTTTAAAGCAATCAAGGGACTACATAATGAATGATACCTGCATTCTGGTGTCTAAAAATGTTTATAAAGATGAATATAATGTTGCTGGTGGGGAAATATTTGCTTACTGAGTAAATCACAGACCTTAGTAACAGGCAGTCTCAGCTCTGATGTGCTGAGAAATCCATTTTCAGAGCACTCTTTATACTATAAATAACTCACTAATAAATCATTTCAAATAAATCGGTACATTCTTCCTTAGTAACATAATCGTTTGTTTAAATGAAATGTGAATATTTTTGTTCCTGCTATGGCTAGTGCAAAAGGAATCTGTGTCGTATGCTATGATTGTCGTAATAACACAAGAATAAGTGAGGATTTTCACGTAACAGGAAAGACCCATTTGGTGTGAAGTAAAACTTTTTGTATTGATTGAACAGCATATACCAATTAAGTGTTAACTATGTTAGACTTAAATCATTTACTGCAGTGCACTTTCAGTGATCAGTTCAGGAATATGTCTCCTGTTTGAAGTTAATATTCTATTAAATACATCTTTTGTTTAATACATTAAAACACCTGCTGACTTTCATATTCTTTTACATTTTCCTAATTTTTATACATGATTAAGTTGATAAATATAATTTATGTTGTGCTGTTCTGGTCATGCACAGAATTATCTGAGTTGCAGGCATTTTCATTTATGAATTATTGCAACAAACTGGAACTATCATATAAGAGATCACAGGAAGACAATTTGGGGTAGAGAGTCCTTAGGGTGAGACTTAGGTCAGGAACTTGCACATCATAGACCTTTAGAAAGTCTCTCTACAATCAATTCCTCCAGCCAGCACCTAATAGACTTGGAGTGGACCCAGCATAAACACTGACCCATGGTTTGACATATTCACTACCTGGTCATATATAGAATATAATATCAATGATGTCTCCCAACTAGCACTATTGCAATTTAATTCAGCAGAAAAAAATCTTCATTTGAATACAAGTGGTAATTCATTAAAAAAAATCTCCAAAACACATATTTTACTTTTTTATTCTTAATTCTCACTTTTAATGGTATAAATCTATTTTCTGAGATTTTCTGATATCTCACTTATTTCAATGTGTGGCACATTGCCTCTCTTAATATTTTTAAGAGGCATTGTAATGTTCATGTAGTGGATTATATTTAGGGTCAATCCTTCCATTTCTAACCAGTATAATAGTCTATAGTCCCCCTTTCTTTATCATTATATAGTTTTCTTCTAAAGCTCTACCACCTGGGGCATGTTACTTTTTGATAGTTACATTTACAATTTGTCTCAAAGAAAATTTTCTTTTCCCTCAGGTTGGGACACTATAAAATTTTGACATTTCACAGTTTCCTAAACTAACATTGTATTCTTTCTCATTTTAAAACCTTATTTGTAAAAAAAATTAAAGATTACAATATCATTTTTGAGAAATCATTTCTTTCCATGTTTCCTTTCTCTTTTACTTTTCTACTATCCACAACAGGCTCACTCTTGCTTTACTGAAAGGTTTTACACATTAGAAGGCAGAGAACTCACATCAAATCAAATGAGAAAGACAGGTGAATGATAAACAGGAAAAGAAAGTACCAGTGTAACACTCCAGTTATGTACTCATTACTTCCAAATAAAATGTCTTTAAGAAAACCAACATTCCCCTAGTAACCTGGATAAATGCAAACTTTACTCACTTCCCTGAATCTATTTCATTTTAAAGTGATGATAGCTCAAAACCATTTTTCATTGTAATGAAATCACTATGCAGCAAACAGCATTTGAAAAACTAGGCTACTAAGATCTTTTCTCTACTTATTTTTCCCATCCAAACACAAGGAAATACACATAAAAATTGTGTAACTGGACAGTTTTTGCTTCTTTGATAGTAAAGCTTCCTATATCAAAAATGAAGACATAGGGTCATATCTAGTAAGTGACTCATTCAAGATTGTTCTTATCTGCTTTCCAAAAAGCAACACAACATCCATCTAACGACTCAGGTTTGGGTCTGATTCCCACAAGGTTTCTTCCTCACTTTTCTCTGTTTGCTCTGGAACACTGGAGTGTTGATCACTGAAGGCAAATTGTCAGATCTTCCAGGTTAGTTAAGTATTTGGCCAAGCAGAGAGGGGCATCATAGAACCTGGAAGGCAGAAGAAAGAAAGGAGGAGTCTAGATTTTTCATTCTTTCTCTCTCTCTGTCTGTCTCTTGGGCAGAATCTCCAGTAGTAAATTGAGCCTTCTGTCAGTGCCCTTTTTCTCTGGTTTCAAATAACGCTGCTTCCTCCAGCATAGAAGATTTTTTTTTCTTTCTGTTACTATTTTCTTGTATAATTCACCATATCCAGTTTGAATTTTCAGGCCCTTGATCAATTATGTAACTAATTCCCTGCATGAAATTCCTTAGGCTTAAATGCTTAAGTGTATTTCCAATTTCTTCGTTGTTACCTGACTAATACAGTGCTTAAAATAAACTGTTACAAGGAAGATATCTCTTATATACCGTATGGTATTCAGTCAGTACATATTTTTTTTTTCCATAAAACCTCAAAATCTCAGAGTTGCAAGGGGTCTTAAAATGCAGATATTATGATTATAATCCTGAATATAGTTCCTGATGAAGTATCTCCTGTCTTTGTCAGATTTAATCAGGTATTGCACCCATTAACTTTAAAAAAAAAATTCTTTCTTCATGTCAAATTGGAATCTGACCTATTTGGCTTGTGCTCATTATTCTTTAAGGCTATATATTCTATATAGCCTTATTTTCTTCATCTGAAAACTGGAGAAAATGTTGCTTCAGAGCTTTCACTAAAATACTTAAATGAGATGAGGAATGTTAAAATACCTGGTGGTTTAGAGAAATAGTAATAATAGTCTTCCTTTCTTTCTCTATTCCACATTCTCTCACTTTTAATATCATAGCCTATTGGATAGTTGAAGAATATATACCAATTATCTATTATCTGGTTAAAACATCCCAGACTATTCAAACATTCCTCATAGAATGTACTATCTTTTTCTTTCGGATCATTGTTCATTAATTTCTTACATAATAATTCCAGTTTTTTGCAATATTGTTTTTTGCAATATTGAGCCCACAATAAAGAACCCATATTCCATGGTGGAACGAGGTAGGAATAAAAGCACAGCCATTTCCGCTCAATGTGGGATAATTCCGATAGACAATTTTTCCTCAAAAATTTCTTACTTGGATAACTGAAGTTTTGTTCCATAGAATCTCAGGTCATCTTCTCTATTTAACTAATTTTACTTCTTTCTCTTACCCTTCATAGACCTCATTCCCTAATAAATATCTTGTAATCCAAATGCTATCTCAGTGAGTACTTTTGGAAAACTCAACATATAATTAGAATAATGTGGATTTTTAAAAATTGAAGTACAGTTGATTTACGATATTATATTAGTTTCAAGTGTACAACATAGTGATTCAATATGACAAAATAATGGCTATATTTCCCTGTGCTGTACAATATATCCTTGTTTATCTATTTTATACATAGTAGTTTGCACCTCTTAATCCTATATTCCTTCTCATCCCTTCCTCCTTCTCTCTCCCAACTGATAACACTAGTTTGTTCTCTATATCTGTGAGTCTGTTTCTATTTTGTTATATACATTCATTTATATTGTTTTTTAGATTTCACATATAAGTGATAATACAGAGTATTTGTCTTTCTCTCTGTGACTTGTTTCACTCAGAATAATACTCTCTAAGTCCATTCACTTTGTTGCAAATGGCAGGTTTCATTCAATTTTATGGCTATGTAACATTCCATTGAATACATATAACACACCTTTTTATCCATTTATCTATTGAGGGCACTTATGTTGCTTCCATACCTTGGCTATTGTAAATAATGCTTCTATGAACATTGAAGGACATGTATCTTTTCAAATTAGGGTTTTCATTTTCTTCATATATATATTCAGCATAGTACTGGCAGGAAGACAACACATAGATCAATGGAAGAGAGCTCAGAAGTAAACCCACAGACTTGTGTTCAATTAATCTACAACTAAGGAGGCAAAAATATACAGTGGAGAAAAAACAGTTTTTTCAATAAGTGATGCTAGGAAAACTGGACAGCTACATGTCAAAGAATGAGATTAGAATATTTCCTCACACCATATACAAAACTAAACTAAAAATGGATTAAAGACCTGAATGTAGGACCTGAAACCATAAAACTCCTAGAAGAGAAATAGGCAGTACACTCTTTGACGTAAATTGTAACAATAGCTTTTTAGATCAGTCTCCTAAGACAAAAGAAAAAAAGACAAAATAAACGAATGGGATCTAATTAAGCTTAAAAGGTTTTGCACAGCTAAGGATACCATGGACAAAATGAAAATGTAAACAATTGAAGAGAATAAAATATTTATAAATGATATGACTGGTAAAAGGTTAACATCTTAAATATATAAACAGGTCATGTAACTCAATAACAAAAAATAAATAAAGAAATAAACAGCCTAATTAAAAAATAGACAAAAGACATGAATTGACTTTTTTCAAAGAATATATACAGATGGCCAACAGGCATATGAAAATATGTTCAACAATGCTAATCATCAAGCAATGCAAATCAGAACAATGAGATTTCACCTCACACCTGTCAGGATGGCTATCATCAAAAAGTCCACAAATAGAAAATGTTGGCAAGGATGTGGAGAAGAGGAAACCCTTGTACAATGTTGTTGGGAATGTAAGTTTGTGCAACCACTGTAGAAAACAGTATGGAGGGTCTCCAAAAATTAAAAATAGAACTACTACAATGTGAATGGTTTTATTTGTTGCAAGGTCTTTTTGATGCCAGGTCTAAGCCACTTTTCTAGCTTTATATCTATTTCTGATGATTAAAGTCTCTTTGGAACCTCTGTGCTGTCTTTTGTGTACTTTGTAATGTATTGGTAGAGTTCACTCCCACTCCCAGTGAATCCTCTATACAAGTGCATAGACAAAGAGATGGGGAGAGAGAGAGAGATAGACATATAGGGAGGGAGAGAGAGCTCCCTTCTCTTATTCCCAGTATGGTGTCTTCCTAAACTCTCTAAATAAATGCCTTTGTATATTGCATTGTAAGTAAGCAGTTACACAAGAAAAAATTTGCACTGGATGAAAAACATATTTGTTCACTTAGCTGTAATATATTCATGCTATTTTGCTATATCATTTTGAATTATTTCACTTACCTTCATTGCCTAATATTTTAACACTAGTAGTGGAGTCTAAATAAATAAATAGGATGATATTTGTTTTCTTATCAAGGATACATGTTTTCTTTTATCAAAGTAGAATGTGGTTCTGTGTGCATTAATAGAAGCCCTTGCATCACTTTCTAAAATAATAATTTTAATTTGCTTTTGGTTATTAAAATGCTTTAAAATGTCTGTTTATTTAAACTATTCATAGAATAGCTAGAGATTTTTCCTTAAATGTAGTAGATTCATCTTAAGTTTAAATCCGTGGTATATACTGGACTGTTTCTTAAATTCACCAACAATAAAAGTTATGCATTTTGTAAAGAAAGTACTTTTTCTTTCTAGATTCAGTAATTACATTTATTTCCTCAAATAAAAATTTCTATTATTTCACTTAGCTTTAAATATTTTTAAATATATGTTCAGGGGCTTCCCTGGTGGCTCAGTGGTTGAGAGTCCGCCTGCCGATGCAGGGGACAGGGGTTCATGCCCCGTCCGGGAAGATCCCACATGCTGTGGAGTGGCTGGACCCGTGAGCCATGGCCGCTGAGCCTGGGCATCCAGAGCTTGTGCTCCGCAACAGGAGAGGCCACAGCAGTGAGAGGCCCGTGTACCGCAAAAAATAAATAAATAAATAAATATATGTTCAATAAATACATAATATATAAATTTATGTTATGTACTGTGCAATATCACAACATCTTCAAATGTATCTTTTGGAGGTGTTGCAGATATTTAGTTCCCCAAAAGAGAAAACAAAGAGATGGATATGAGAGAGCAGTAACAATTTTAAAGTCATAAGTGTGTATTTAATAATTACTAGAGAGAAAATATTCACAGAATTTGTTCTAATGTAGGGCAAGTCCTATTATAATGAATACCATGAGGATTCAAAATGTGTTTTTTTTTTTTGAGGAATACTGTATTAGTTCTTTGCAACAAGTACAAAGCATTCTCTCAAGAAGTGTCATCAAGTAAAACATGTGTCTTATCTCCAAGTGTCCTGGCAGTTCACAGAGAGTAACAAATTAAGAAATTTTGAAATGAAAAAGTATTCTATTCAGCAGTAGCAGCATAACAATGGGAGGGAGTAATGAGGCAGAGGTCTTCTTCACTATCTTTGACATTATTTAGGATTATTTGTATCCATGTGTAATAAAAGCCAGACCTAAGTTCGGTGTGTCTACTGAAAAGAAATGCATAACTCCAAAGCTGAGAAGTATGTTTTACTCAGTGGACTTGCTGAGAATATAAGCCCAGGAAGCAGCCTCTCAGAGAGCTCTGTTCCAAAGGAGTAAGGGAGGAGCCAGGATATACAGGTGTTCATATAGTCCAACATCAAAAATTACTGCTGATTAAAAAAACCAGGCCTCTGAAGTTAATGAATTTAGTGACTTTCTTATGGGAAGATACAAGAAGCTGGGCACATTAAAATCATTCCTGTGATATGCACCTTAACTATCTTGGTCCAGTATCCTGTTTTTCTCTATCCTGAATCCCCTCAGGGTGCACAATCAAGGGTGGCTGCAGTGGCTCAAGGCTTGATTGTCACGACATCTTATTTACTGATATAACAGGCAACATTTTTCGTCCACAAGTACATGATTGTCTTTAAATTGTTTACACACAGGACTGTTGGGTGTATTTCATATCACTCAATTTAAGTTGCTGATCTGGGGAATTCCCTGGTGGTCCACCAGTTAGGACTCCATGCATTCACTGTGTTCAATGCATGTGGACAAGGTGAGTAATGTGAACCCTTGTGGACAAGGTGAGTAATGTGCAAGAACACCTGGGGGATTTTAGCAAAAAGAAGGACATTTTTTAAAAGATCAAAAGATAAAATTTAAAAAGAAAACATGTTATTGAATCTTTTAAATTATTTCTTTGATGTAATAGAAGATTGGACACAGCTGAGAAAAATAATCCTTGAAGTGAAAGGCCTATAAAAATCATCCAAACCAAAATGTAACACAGATAAGAGAGTGAAAAAAGTTTGATGCACAGTATACAAGCGATACTAGATGATACCAAATGATCCAGCACACATATAATTGAAAGTTGAGAAGGATGAGAGACAGAGAGGATGAGGCGTATGTTTTATTTAATTAAATAAATAGATAAGATTGTTCCAAACTTTTTAAAAGACAAGAAAGATGTAGTCAAAAGTTCTGAGATCCCCCAATATAATAAAACACGCACTCAGGGACATCCTAGTCAAAATTAAATTTAAAAATCTGAACTATTATTTTAAAGTTTTTCATTTGATTTTGGATTCACATGGGTTATTCTGCTTATTTCAGAATATATTTATTGACCAAGAAAAGTAAAATGAACATGCATGTTAAAATTATACCATTATTTTTCAGTTATCTACTAGGCAAAAGTTAAATGCAAATTAAAAGAGCAATATTTTTGCACTCATTCTTCTAATAAATTATTTTTCAATATTCATAATGCTAATGGGATCTAAATAAATCCACAAGAAAGTCACAGCCACATTTAACAAGATGTTACCTTTTTAGTTATGAAAAAAATTTTGAACCCTTTATATGTGGTTCAATTATTTAATGAGAATTTTGGGATGTAATTTTTATAGCCTATTCCATAAATCACAATTATTTTCTGCTATATTATCAATTATAGAAAAAGAAAAATGCATGCAAGATAAAGTTACTATCAAAAGAGAATCTATGTATTGAATATCTTTCAGAAGAGTATATGTCATTCATTTTGCTTTCAATATGCAGTAAGTGGTAGGTGATATAACATTGACACTAAGTGATTTCAAATTATCTACCATATTTAGATCTTCTGTAGCAACATTATGGACAGTATAATATTAAATACTTTCTCAAAATAAAATTAGACACCAAAGTAACAGTTTTCTGTCAATGTACACTTCTATATATGACAGTTTTAATCTTTTCAGTGTCTGCTGATAATGGATGTTCAGAGATCCTGTCAGAGAAAATGACCTCCACAACTCAGTTTTTTAAAGCAGAAAAGACATTAGAACAAGATTCACATATCAGAACTAGATAATAAGGAAAATTAAATAATTAGGCCAATCAATATTTTAGTATAGATATATTTTACTCCACCACCTCAATGAAACTATGTTTTTAATGTGATTATTGACACTTAAATGCTATTTTTTAAATATTAAGCTTATCAAATTAAATTTCCATAAGTGAAGACAAGTTTTGAGTAATTTTATTTAAATAATAAACATTTTGAAACAAACAACTCTATATAAAATGGGCATACTTAAAATTTCTGATAAAATATTGATATTGATTTTAAAGGTAGATTTCTATGACAGTATTTTAAGCACCCAGATATGAAAGCAAAATTTGTTTAATGCCCAAGCCAGATTCTATTTAGTTTTAACTTAGCTTTTGGTAAAATCTTTATTACTATTTCACTCAACCTTAGTAAGTGATCAAATACTCCTGAAATAACAAAAAACAACTCTTCTAACTAGAATGTCTAACTTACACCTGAAGGACAGCTTAATTTTTGGAATCATAGCAGTCACAGTTTTATTTATAAATCACATTTTATTCCCAAAGACAATCTTTTGACAATGAAGAAAGCACATATTAAAAACTATATAATGGATTCATTTGAAGAACATAATTATTGTTAAGAGTTTATTCTATTCACTCTCTTAATAAGAAAAACAAGAAATGCTCTGTTTGTCATTCAAGATGCTGACATTAATATCAATGTGTACATAAGCCAAATATTTTTTCCTTCCAATAATAATATATTTTACATTTTTAGCACATTCTTGAAAGCACTTTCTTTTGAATTCTTTCTTTGGCATTTATATCATTAATACTTCTCTCTATTTCATACAGAATTAACACTCCTGGTTATTTTATTTTTTTCTGATTTAGCAAAAAAATAAAAACAAAAAACATGCATTTAAATAATGTACATGATATTAAGATCTAACCTATTCATCCTCAAAATATTACTTTTCAGCCAAAAGAAATTATATTTCAAGGATATCATGGTTGACATATGGAATTAGATTCAAATTAACAGCAAGGCTATGGTTAATTGACAGGGAATCTAATAGCTCAAGTTGAAATTATTACACTCAGTTGAATAACTGGTGATCTTTTGATCAGTGGTTTAGTTTTTTTTTTTCTTTTTTTGACTGACTCTATTTCATTTTTATCCTTAGTTTGAAAGCATGACCCTAACCCTAAAGTATGTCCCTTGTTTTTAAAGTATGAACCTTCATCAGACTCAACAGAGTGTTTGAACTGTTCAGAGGAGATTGGTTCAAGATGGCAGAGTAGAAGGACGTGTGCTCACTCCCTCTGGTGAGAGCACCAGAATCACAACTAACTGCTGAAAAATCATCAACAGGAAGACACTGAAACTCACCAAAAAATGATACCCAAAGACATCCAAAGACAAAGGAGAAGCTGCAATGAGATGGTAGGAAGGGTGTCATCACAAAAATCAAGTCCCATAACCACTGGGTGTGTGACTCACAATTTGTGAGAACAATTAGACCACAGAAGTCCACTCATGGGAGTGAAGGTTGTGAGCCCCGAGTCAGGTTTCCAAACCTGGGGGTCCATCAACAGCAGCAGGAATTCCCAGAGAATCAGACTATGAAAGCTAGAGGGATTTGATTACAGGACTTTGATAGGACTGAGGGAAACAGACTCCACTCTTGGAGGGCACACACAAAGTAGTGTGTGCAAAAGGACCCAGGGAGAAGGAGGAGGGACCCCTTAGCAGACTGAAACAGACCTACTTGCTAGTGTTGGAGGGTCTCCTGCAAAGGTGCGGTGTGGCTGTGGCTCACTGTGGAGACAAGGACACTGGCAGCAGAAGTTCTGGGAAGTACTCCTTGGCGTGAGCCCTCCCTGAGTCCACCATCAGCCGAACCAAAGAGCTTGTAGGCTCTGGTACTGGGTTGCCTCAGACCAAACAAGCAACAGGGAGGGAACTCAGCCCCACCCATCAGCAGAAAAGCAGTTAAAGTTTTACTGAGCTTTGCACACCAAAGCAACACCCAGCTCTACCTACCACCAGCCCCTCCCAGCAGAAAGCTTGTACAAGCCTCTTAGATAGCCTCATCCACCAGAGGGCAGACAGCAGAAACAAGAAGAACTACAATCCTGCAGCCTGTGGAACGAGCACTGCATTCACAGAAAGATAGACAAAGTGAAAAAGCAGAGGACTATGTCTCAGATGATGGAACAAGATAAAACCCCAGAAAAACAACAAAATGAAGTGAAGATAGGCAACGTTCCAGCAAAAGAATTCAGAATAATCATAGTGAAGATGATCCAGAACCTCAGAAAAAGAATGGAGGCAAAGATCAAGAAGATGGAAGAAATGTTTAACAAAGACATTGAAGAATTGAAGAACCAACAAACAGAGATGAACAATACAAGAATGAAATGAAAAATACACTAGAAGGAATCAATAGCAGAATAACTGAGGCAGAAGAATGGTCAAGTGACCTGGAAGACAGAATGTTGGAATTCACTGCCATACAGAACAGAATAAAAAAGAAAGAATGAAAAGAAATGAAGATAGCCTAAGAGACCTCTGGGACAATATTAAATGCACCAACATTCGAATTATAGGGCACCCAGAAGGAGAAGAGAAAGGACCAGAGAAAATATTTGAAGAGATAATAGTCAAAAACTTCCCTCACATGGGAAAAGAAATAGCCAACCAAGTCCAGGAAGCGCAGAGAATCCCAGTCAGGATAAACCCAAGGAGAAACATGGCAAGACACATACTAATCAAACTGACCAAAATTAAAGACAAAGAAAAATTATTAAAAGCAACAAAGGAAAAACAACAAATAACATATAAAGGAACTCTGGTTAACAAGTTAGGTTAACAGCTGACTTCTCAGCAGAAACTTTAAAAGCCAGAAGGGAGTGGCATGATATACTTAAAGTGATAAAAGGGAAGAAGCTACAAACAAGATTATGTGGTAAGAATCTCATTCAGATTCAATGGAGAAATCAAAAGCTTTACAGACAAGCAAAGGCTAAGAGAATTCAGCACCAACAAACCAACTTTACAACAAAGGCTAAAGGACCTACTTTAAGTGGGAAACACAAGAGAAGAAAAGGACCTGCAAAACAAACCCAAAACAATTAAGAAAATGTGAAGAAAGTAGAAATAAAAAGGAATAGAATCCAGTCCTTAATGGATTACAAACGCTCATTGCAAAAGCACAAAATACACATTGAAAGACTCAGGTTTGTGGGAAAGATTAAATTAAAGGCGAATTCTTAAAGCCCAACCCTAGTGGCTTCCAGGTTGTGTCTTTAATTTGAGACAAAGAGTCATTTTAATATATACACAAAGAAATAAGTTAGTCTTGAGATGTATATTTGGGTAAAAACTTTAATTGGAACTACTGGTGCAAAGAAATGATTAGAAGTGAACAAGACCTGAGGCTTAAGGAGTCAGATCATATTATAGTTTATGTTATGTATTCCTCATTCATGAGAGCATATTATGCATTCTAACTGACTTCCCTGTGAATTTCAGTGCCCTCTATATATTGTGCATACCTCCTTACTCCAAAAACATTGAGTTTTCTTGCCCAGTGGAATATGAATGCACATGGCATGTGCCATGTTGTAGCAAAAGCTTTAAAAGCCATTGTATATTCCAATCAACATTCTTGCTGTTCTGTCATGAGAATGGCATGTCCAAAATTGAGAACGCTCCAAAAGGCTTGACCTGGAATGAAGAAAATTGGACCAAGAATGAAGAAAAGTGAAGCTGACCTGAAGCTTACTTGTAGCCTGGAGCAAAATCAGAGATGCTGCTGACTCACATCCAATATGTAATGTCATCAAAAAATAAACTTTTGCTGATGTTAAAGGTCATTGATATTTTACAGGCTGTTTTGAATCTCAGCAAAATCAAGAAAACATGACTAATATAACTTCTAAATTTTAGTAAAATTTTTGCCAAACAAATAATCTTTTATTTTCTTTCCGAGTTCAAACAAAGCATGACCCTTCAACTAGCATTGCAATAAGATGGGGGAAATGTACAGCCCCCAATGACAGCAAGTCCCAATCACCTTCATCAGTTATAACCACTGTATTAAAGTTCTCCAGAGAAACAAAATTAGGGGAGATATATTACAAGAATCAGCTTATGTGATAAAGGAGGCTGAAGTCCCATGACTTGCCACCAGGAAGCTGGAGAACCAGAAAAGCCAGTGATGTAATTCAGTCCTAGTCCAAAGGCTCGAGAACCAGGGGAACAGTTGGTGTGAGTCAAGCCCCAGTTCATGTTCAAAGACTTGAGAACTGAGGGGACAACATTGTTAGTCTTGATCAGAGTCCAAAGGCCTGAGAACCAGGAAAGCTGACATCAGAGAGCAGAAGATGAATGTTGAAAAAAAGGGCTAATTTATCCTTCCTCTGCCTTTTTGTTCTATTCATACCAATAAAGGACTGGATGATGCCACCCACATTGATGAGGGTAATCATTTTTTACTCAGTCTACCCATTTAAGTGCTAATCTCTTCTAGACACCCCTCACAGACATATAGAAATAATGTTTCACCAGCTATCTGAGCATCTCCTGACCCAATAAAGTTGACACAGAAAACTAACCATCAGAGCCAAGTAGCCCAATAAGGAAGGAAGGACGTCCTAGAATGCAGGCAGAATAGTGAACAATGGGTGACAACATTCTTCCAAAGAGCAAAGTCAAATTCAGAGGTTCCCAATATTGCCAAAGCAAATGGTTGTCAAACTTCCTACCAGTGACAAATATCCCATTCTTTGCTTTTAATACAAATTTTTAGGTGGAAGTATGACAAAATGGTTATTCTACCTCTTCTTTACCATTGCTTATTGGGTAGAAGAATAATTTATTCTTTAAAGGAGGCATTAATAAACTTCTTCTTACAGGGCTAAATACTAAATATTTTGTTTGTTTGTTTGTTTTTGTTTTTGTTTTGTGGTACACGGGCCTCTCACTGTTGTGGCCTCTCCCATTGCGGAGCACAGGCTCTGGACACGCAAGCTCAGTGGCCATGGCTCACAGACCCAGACGCTCTGCAGCATGTGGGATCTTCCCAGACGGGGGCACAAACCTGTGTCCCCTACATCGGCAGGCGGACTCTCAACAACTGCGCCTCCAGGGAAGCCTCCAATACTAAATATTTTAGGCTTTGGGGCCATAATACCTCTGTCAAAACTATTCCATCCTGCTTAGACCTGTCATTGTAACATGAAAGTAATCATAGTCAATATAAACAAATTATTGTAGCTGGGTTCCAATAAAACACTATTAAAACATTAAGGCAGGCAACTGGATCACAGGTCACAATATGAATATATTTGCTTTACAACAGTGAGGTATGAAAGCCACAATATAAAACTGAGGCACATATGTACATGAGTGTGTGTGCACACTTATGCGTGTCAGTTATGAATATATATTGTATCTGGTAACATAAAAATAGTACATACTTTATATATCATTTTAAAAATTGTCCACCTATTAAAAAACATATATATATATATATATACAATGGAATATTACTCAGACATAAAAAGACACAAAATTGAGTTATTTGTAGTGATGTGGATGTACCTGGAGTCTGTCATTCAGAGTGAAGTAAGTCAGAAGGAGAAAAACAAATACCATATGCTAACACATATATATGGAATCTAAGAAAAAGAAAAAAATGTCATGAAGAGCCTAGGGATAGGACGTGAATAAAACACAGACCAACTAAAGCATGGACTTGAGGATATGGGGAGAGAGCAGGGTAAGCTGTGACGAAGTGAGAGAGTGGCATGGACATATATACACTACCAAACGTAGGACCCCTAGGCTCTTCATGACATTTTCTTTTTTCTTAGATTCCATACATATGTGTTAGCATACGGTATGTTTTTCTCCTGATTTACTTACCACCTAGAGGGGTGGGATAGGGAGGGTGGGCAGGAGGGAGATGTAAGAAGGAAGAGATATGGAAACATATGTATATGTATAACTGATTCACTTTGTTGTAAAGCAGAAACTAACACACAATTGTAAAGCAATTATACTCCAATAAAGATGTTAAAAAAAAAAAAGAAAGCCTGTTCTTTTGGGATCTTCTTCACATTGCTTGTTCATAATAAAGTTGTAAGCAAGTTGAAAAAATAAATAAAAATAAAATTAATATTTCTATATAAATATCTGACCACGGATTATTTAGTTGGTTTAACATTACTGTAGTTTTAATTATTTGATTAGAAAATTTCAGAATGCATACATGAATCAATTCCCCACTAAATACATTAGTAGTTAGAAAGGACTGCATTTTATGTGGAAATACTGGACAAGCAGTGGGAGATGGCACTTTTATTATTGCTATTGGATGAGGAGGGTGGAGTGGGTTTTTTGTTTGAGGGTGGAGAATGACCAGAAGAACAAAATATGGTAAAAATTTCCTAGATATCTATAATCTCATTTCTTTCATCTACAGGAATGCATACTGATAGATTTTCTTATTCTTTCTTCAGTTTGATATAGCCATGTAGCTGAGTTCTTGACAATAAATAGCATATAGAGGGAGACAATGTTCACTTCTTCTAAGCATGTCTCATAAAAGACTCTTTAAGGGTCTCTCGTTGCCTTTCTCCTCCATCTCTTTGAAAGTCTTACACCAAGGTGGTCAACATCAGCTATGGAAACAAGAGGTTTCAGGGATGGTGGAGTTTTAGTTATCCCATGTTCCTGAATGACAATGTAGATTATTTATTAGGAAGACCCATTTTGATTGTGATTTAGAGTGTATCAGTTTAGAAATGAATGTTTTATTAGATAATTCAAAAAGATTTCTATTACTTATGTCTTGAACTGAATACCATTCAGGTCACTATAGTAGTATCAGTCATGTTAAAGTATTCAAGTATGCATTTTGTTTACAAATATATTCTTAAAATAATCTTGTGTGAACATTCTAAGTAATAGAAGTACCTTGGGTGGGAAGATAAGGCCAATTGTAAAAAGCCCAGAATACTATTTTCCTCCATATCCATGTTTGTTTTGAGCCAAAGAGTGATATTTGAGTGTACTGAGGCACATAGTGACTCTATTCTTAGGTAAATTGCTTTTAGAAATACATATTGCACAAAGGTATTTTAAGGTTTAGGACATTAAGACATTTCCAAAGCCAGAGAAACAGTTAGTTAGCCCTTATTTCTAAGACTTATATCTGGTTCTATATAGTTCTAAAATCCTTAATTTGGTTCATATAGTTCCCTAGTAAAATCATCATGAGTGTTTACTCCTAGATTTTACATAAGAAAAAGTAAATAACATATAGTACACGTTAATCTAGGAAGAATTTCGGTAATTAAAAAAAAATTCAACTTCAAAATTTTCCTCATGATGTGATTTCCTCATGTGGCATTTTCCTCATGATACTATTTTTTTTTAATGGGTAATCTCAGTATTTTGACTTAGGATTTTGGAAATTACAAAATTTTCTTGAATAATCTCAAAAGAGGATGCATTATATACTTGACATTCTGACCCAAAACTTGTTTGACCGAAAGGAATAGACTCTAGACCACAGAGCTTTATCTACTTGTTTGGTTAATAACCTGTGGATTTTCCCAAACTAATATTTTTATATTTCAACCAAGCCTGTATAATGCAGTTTATTTTGGGCTTATTTCTTCATTTTGCCCATGACAATGTAACCTGAGCTTTTGAGAATCATACAGCTTGGCTGAAGGGCGACATCTCTGGAGCTGAGTGTCAAGGTCAGATAATCATTCACAATTACATTTTTTATGCATTCTTTCACATAGAATTTTATTATAAATAAACTATTTTAAAAGGATTTTAAGGATAAAATATTAGATTGGTTTAGTGTGAAATATTTGAAAAATAAAGACAATTTATTGTGTAAAATAACAAATCATTATTTACATTAAATATGCTCTTTGGCAGGACTTGCTCAGAATAGGACAGTTATGCATTCTTTGTCAATTTCATATTTCATTTGACAGAACATTTTGTGCTGTAATCATTAACTTCTAAAACACGACAAGTTAGGCATTTGGATAAGCCATGATTTCGCAAAAGATATGGAAGTTTTCATTTCTGGGTACTTGGTTTATTCAGGCTGTAATTTATTACAATCTTTACAATCTTTTGAACAGTCCAATAGTGTTTATAACTACATTTGTAAATCAAGGAAAATTGTGATTCAGTTTGTGGCTCTTATACTTCAATAGCAGAAAATAGTTCTTGTTTCAAAACTAAAACATTTTAAACCTTTACTTTTGTAACAATTTGTTTGTAACAATTTGTTCTGTTTCCCTTCCTTCCTTCCTTTTTACTCTCCTTATTCTTTTGTTTATTTAAATTTTTCCCTTCTTTTTTCTTTCCTTTTTTTAAAAATTTCATCTCTTTTTCAAAAAGCATCACCCTTGCTTTTATTAGTTGACTATATTCTTTTTGTATTCTAGGAGTCAGATTAAGAGCATTTCTCCTACAGTTTCTTATATAATCATTATGAGATTGAGTTTAAGTTCTTTCACATCACCCTGTGCCTACATCTAAATTGATATTTCTTTTATTAAATTATTTTTAATTTTTATGTCCTATCCAGCCCCAAATTTTGAGCACATTTATAGTAGGAATAGGTTGTGCTCATTCTATTCACAGATTGTGGAAATTTGTGGATTCAGTTAGTATTTGATGAATGATTTTCCATATGCGTTTATATTCTGAAATAAATATTTGATATTTTCTCAAATCAAAATGAAGTTGGTTTTGCTAAGAGAGCTCTTTAAAATGGATTTGTGAGGCAATTGAACCAATGTGACTTATGCATGTCCCAGCCTGGATTGGATATGACCTTTTGACCACCTCTTGCCCCAAAGAAGGCATCCAGACTATCTGCCAGAAACTCAATATACTTATCAGACAGTTACCTTAAAATGACTCATGACAGCCTATCCTTATCGAGCCCTCACTCTAAAACAACTTGTGAATCTGTAAAGACAAATGTTTCATGACTTGTACCACCATCAGTAACAATTCTCACCAGGCAACTTTAAGAACCTTATGATTTTTGCCATTATAAGACCCTGACACTCTTCTCCAGAAAATTATTTCAATTTTACAAGAATCTGTGTCTCCATAACTAAATAATTCCTAAGACCCTCCAAATAAATAAATAAATAAATAAATATATATATATATATATATATATATATATATAGAGAGAGAGAGAGAGAGAGAGAGAGAGAGAGAGAGATGCTTAGAAAAAATTCATTGGTGACACTATTATTATTGATAAAACCTTTAAATTTCCTTCTCAATTGCATTAAGTTTTTTGGAAGGAGTTTTTAATAACTAAGTAATAATTTTAAAATCAGTAGCATCTAAACAGTGTCTAAAATCTACAGTGTTTCAAATATGGCTTCAATTTTCATGGACACCTGAAAACTGATAGATTTCCTATCTTCCTGCATTTCCAGAAACTATCAGGTCTCTAAGGACAAAAATTATTTTAAGTAATTTCTTTCAATTTCTATATTCAAAGAGGTTAGTATAGTACTGGGTACATAATATGCAGGCTTTAACTAAATAATAATTAAATATAAAAAACTAATAGATGATTAAAATGAATAATTTGGCTTTTAGAGAGTCTGAATTTAAAATAATACATTAAATATAGATAATGTATTTAGATATATGTTTTTATCTTTAATACTAAGTTAAAATGCATTATCTAATATAGACACCTAGTAGTATACAGCATAGAGAGTTTTTATTAAAAAAAGAATTTTCAAATTTGTTTTGATGAAGATAAATATAATCTTATATTGATTCATAATAATTTGCATAATATTGTTGTTATTTTGCAATGAACCAAAAGAAGTTTCCAAAAGAATGTGGTTTTCACAATGAAGTATCACCTCATACTGATCAGAATGGTCACCATCAAAAAAATCTAGAAACAATAGATCCTGGAGAAGGTGTGGAGAAAAGGGAACTCTCCTGCACTGTTGGTGGGAATGTAAATTGATACAGCCACTATGGAGAACAGTATGGAGCTTCCTTAGAAAAACTAAAAATAGAACTAGCATATGACCCAGCAATCCCACTACTGGGAAAACCATAATTCCAAATGATACATGTACCACAATGTTCATTGCAGCTCTATTTACAATAGCCAGCACATGGAAGCAACCTAAATGTCCATCAACAGATGAATGGATAAAGAAGATGTGACATATATATATATATATATATATATATATATATATATATACAATGGAATATTACTCATCCATAAAAAGAAACAAAACTGAGTTATTTGTAATGAGGTGGATGGACCTAGAGGCTGTTATAAAAAACTAAAAATAGAACTAGCATATGACCCAGCAATCCCACTACTGGGAAAACCATAATTCCAAATGATACATGTACCACAGAGTGAAGTAAGTCAGAAAGAAGAAAACAAATACCGTATGCTAACATACATATATGGAATCTAAAAAAAATGGTACTGATAAACCTAGTGGCAGGGCAGGAATAAAGATGCAGACATAGAGAACGGACTTGAGGACACAGTGGGTGAAGGGGAAGTTGGAACGAAGTAAGAAAGTAGAATTGACATATATACACTACCAAATGTAAAATGGATGGCTAGTGGGAAGCTGCTGCATAGCACAGGGAGATCAGGTCAGTGCTTCGTGACATTAAAGGGTGGGATAGGGAACGTGGGAGGGAGGTTCAAGAAGAAGGGGATAGGGTGAGATATGTATACATATAGCTGATTCACTTTGTTGCACAGCAGAAACTAACAGAACATTTTAAAGCAATTATGCTCCAATAAAGATAAAATTATTTAAAAAAAAAGACAGGAAACTATAAAAAAAGAATGTGTTTTTTTAAAAGGACCTATTTCAATTACAATTTATGATTTCTGTTACATTGATCTATTATACGACTTGAGTGTCTCCTTTCATCTATTTCATACATGAATATTATCATTAGAATTATTGATTACTCATTGTATGGAAGGAGAGGCTTGTTAATTAGAGGCTATTTATAATTTGACAATGCATAATTAAGTTAGTACTTGAGACAGCTTGGTGTCTGAAAGGGCAATAAGAATAAACTTACTTGATATTTTTTATGTTAGCAAGGAAAAAATTCACAACATTACCAAGTTTGCTTTTGAGAAATATTTAAATACAGAATTATGATATAGATATATAGTAATACTGGTATCTATGACATTGTAGTTAACACAAAGTAAACTATCATGCACTCAGAAAGTCCAGATTCTCAAAAGTGTATACTGAGGGAAAAAAATGTTGTTACTGGGGAATTGATTCACGTGTGCATTCTGAAATTTTGTAATCAAATAATTAAAATTACAGTAATGTTAAACCAACTAAATAATCTGTGGTCAGTCAGATATTTGTATGGCAATATTAATTTTAAACAGGTGGACAATTTTTAAAATGATATATAAAGTATGCACTATTTTTCTATTAGCAAATACTATATATATATTCATAACTGACACACATGAGTGTGTACACACACTCAAGTACATATATGCCTTTGTTAAATGTTCTTTCTTAGGAAAACCTTTAAATTATCTGAAAATATCATTCTCTTTTTCTACCTTATTTTTCATATTTAATCTAAGTTATGTATTCTTGACTCAATCCTATTTTATTAGTCCTTACCTTTTTATCACCTCTCACATTCTTACTTTCCTTCCCATTCTCTGTAACAGGGAATCCAATATTCAAAATCTTTTCTGAATAATTTTCCCCTAGCTGTGTCCTTTGCTGTTTTCTATGATTACCACAATTTTCTAAACTATAAATTCCATGCCACTCATCCCCTTTTTAAAAGTTTGCTACAAATTAATTTTACTTTAGAAAGCCCAAGTGGATGGAAAGCTCTGGTTGCCAAATAAGCAGTTTATTAATTACAAATATGTCTATTGAGTTACACAAAAGAAATTGGACTAAATATTAAGTACAAAGCTTTAGGTGCAAAGAGAGACTTCGTGATTAAAAGGTTTTTTGACATTAAAGGAACTGTGATATCTAATTCCCAGAAAGATTTTAAGAATTGAAGAGACTCATTTCTCTGATAGATTAGGTGCAATTTTGCCTGGAGCTAGGTGACAGAAGAAATAGCCCATGTACTGTGATATGAAATAAGGAATAATAGGTTTTGAGTACCTTATAACAGCAGACATTTCGTTTTTCTCTCCTGAAATTTTCTATGTCTAGATTTTGGATATAGGATTGTGTCATCTAGTAACTTTTGGATTAACTAGAATTTCTACAGATCTGACCTTATCAGAATTTGTGAAATATTATACCATCTGATGTGGGTGCTGGAAGAAATATCTCATTTTGTTTAAAGTAAGTGCTTCTTCCTTTTTTATTTCCTTTTCTGTAGTGAATATCTAACTGTTTTAAAAGGAGAATACATGCAATATTTTTTACAATAAAAAATTCTCAGTAAAGAAAATGTAGCAAAACAATTCCTTTCAAAGAATAATTTATAATTAGATATTATTTAAAATAATAAGGTTTCAAAAAGCCATGTATTTTTAATTTTATTCCTTATTATAAATCTTATGCATATTTCCTACCTCCTTAAATGTGCACACACCTAAATTATATTTCCTGTTGTAATAGATGATAAAACCTTTAAATTTAAAAGAGTTAGTAATCCTCTTTTAGAAAAAACGAAGTCCAATCACAAAACCTCAAGATTTTAATATCTAGAATAATGTAAATAAGTAACTACTTAAAACTCAAAAACATAATCATCAGAAGCAGTTTAAGAAAGCATCAAATGTAACTGTTATCATCAATAAATTGAGAAAAATGACAACCAGTAAAAGTAATAGAAGATAACAGAAGATGCCCATGAGACTAACTTTCTTCCCCTTCCCTTACACCACCAAAATATAATAAGTGGAGATAAAATAAACTACGGAATCCTGAGACTTCTTATCAATGATTTCCAAAAGGAAGCTATTGGGCTTAGAAGGAAGTATGTTGACAACTGAATGGAAAACTGGGAAGAGGTCAGAGAGGAGATAATAATACCTACTACTTCAGTTGTAAGCACAAATGAAAATATGAGAAGGCTAATATTTTGTTTTCTCCAGGCCAGAAGTACAGTGGGAGATGAAGCAAGAACAACTATAATTACATGCAGACTATTGTCTTCAGTTTTTCACAAAGATCACTAAAGGGCATCATTGGGACAACTGAGGAAATTTGTGTAGACACTACATTAGATTTTAGTCTTCATCAATTTTAAATCAACATTTTACTTCCTAATCTGATGATTAAATTGGATTTATATGAGAGAATGTTTATGTTTTTAGGAAATATATGAAATGTTTGGGGATAAAATGTCATGTTGTCCATAAATAATTTTTGAAAATTTTAAAAAAATGTGTGTGTGTGTTTGTGTGTGTGTGTAGAGAGACAGAGAGAAAAGAGAGAGAGAGAATGGCAAATTTTAATAATTTTCTGAATTTAGGTGAATGATATATGAGAGATCATTTTACTAGTTTTGCAACCCTTTTACAGGATTACACTTTCTTTCAAAACAAGAAGTCAAGAGAATATGATAACTTACAGAAAAATATCTAAGCAGGGTACATATTGTGGAAGGACACAGAGTTTGATTTTAATAGTTACATAGAGTGTTCTGGAAGGTTTTAGAAAGGGAATGACATCATATGATTTTCTGATTTTAAAAGATCCCTCAGAACTGTGAAAAATGGAGTATGTGGCGAATGATATGTCAGAAGACCAAGTACAAGTCCATTGAAGTAGAGCCCATAGACCAGTAAACAGACATGTAAACTGGAATAAAGAAGTGAGGATGATGCAAAGCATTTTTTTTAAGGCAATAACATATTTTGGAGGTAGATCCAGCAAAAATTCCTCATAAAATCAAGAAAGCAGGGCTTGGTGGCATAAGCTAGTGTGCGAAAAAATGTTTGCAAAAATAAAACAAACAAACAAGCAGAATAGTATAGGTTTGAGTGCCCCAGATTGTCTGAGAGGCTTGTGCCTCAGGTGTCAAGTAAGGCAAGCAAGCATGTGAGACATGGTGCAATTAGTCATGGAAGTCTCTTCGAAAGGAGGATGGGACTCAATTAACTTTATGTAGAGTCCAGATATTTGCTGGATGATATGAGGATACAAGAAAGCAACCAGTACTTCAGAGCATGTGTGGTGTGTCAGCCAGAATGTATCTGCTTAGAGAACTCGCCTATGAAGGTCCCTGAGCTTTTTCACCTGAAGGAGGTATCATTTTACCTCACAGGCCAGCATTCTGTTTTCTTCCAGGGATGATAATGCAGGTGGGAGAAGAAAACAAACAAACAAAAAGAAAAAACAAATTAAGTAGCTTAACTGAGAAGCCAGAAAATAAAATAAATTCATGGAAACAGAAGAATAATAATGATTAAGATAATAATGAAAATTAATAAATTAGAAAACAGAAAAATGTAGAATTATAAAAGAAATCTTAGTGCTCGTTCTTTTTTAGTAAAAACTAACATAGAAACCCAGGGTATCCCAATAAAGAAAATTAAAAAATAATGGAAAACCACAGAGTGCAAATAAAACATATTAAAAAAATGCAAAATAGGAAATTACCAGGGAGTATTAAAATAATCTTGAGTGCCTTTTGATAAAATCAATGCAAATAAGATGAATGAGTTTGTGGGAAACAATGAATTATCAAAAATTACCCAGATTCAAACGAATAATCAAGAAGGAAACTGGAGAAAATATCAGTTATTTGCAAATAATCTCTGTGCTTAGATGATTTTACAGGTGAATTTATTTACACAGATCATGAATGGTGCATATTTGAATCAACTGGAAGAAGGGAGAACTTTGAAAAAAAATTGTGATGCCTGGGACTAACCCCAAGTGTTTCTGACTTAATTAATCTGTGATTCTGTTAAATCTTCATATATTTAAAAAACACTTAATATTTCTAATAAGCAGAAGCATTAACTTAAATCATCTCCAATACTAATCAATTTTAATTATTAATTAAGTGAAACAATATGTTTTATATCTTGTTGGGCTCTCCCACTAATTGCTTGTATATTTCAAATGTTTTATTTTTATATAGTTTAATATTCAAGTAATCACTTTTCAAATAATGATTTTATCAATCTGTAAAAATATTCTGTTATTTTAACTTCAACTCCAAATATTTTAGGTAATGAGGGAGAATGGAAAATTTTAAGAAATGGTGCTTTTGTATTTTAACATTCTTTTTAAAGCCCTCAGTAGAATTTTTATTATGTTTATTCCTAGTTTCTAAGAAATCTATTGCTTTTTGCATTTGTAAATAAGAGCTTTCTGTGTATAAAATAATGTTTGTACTGGTATGTTACTTTCGTGATCAGCCAACTTATTGAATTATTTTATTGTTTCTAACAGTTTTTCAGTTAATTCACTAGACAAACAAGTTTACCATCTGCAAATAACCAACATACATTAAAAGAAGAGTGTATGCAGAAATATATCTGTGGATATAAAGAAATTACACATTTTGGACAAATAACAAATGCACAAATATTATTGGTCAAATATCTGCATATTGAAAAAATCTCAAATATTTTATGGTAAACTTATCACTTTAATTTTATTCACTTTCAGTGTTAACAGAAAGCTACAGTTTTTTGTATTTATCCTATGCAAAATTGAAAGAAAATCAAGGGCTCAGTATTCCTAAAATTTCTACAGATTTAATCCTCTAAAGTCTTAGTAATATTTATAAGAGCATACTTCAATACACATAAAAATTAGGGGACACTTTATGTCAAAGATACTTCCTGAATTTTGAAAAAAATACATTGTCATCCCCTTCATCTTGCAAATGAATCCTGATTTTTCATTTTAGTTTCATATCATCACATGGCATTGGTAGTTCAATTAAATAATTCTGCTTTATTCTTTGTGCTTTCAGTCTCAAACTCTGATCTATAAAAACTCTAAATTTTATAGAGTAAAAATAAATGAAATACATTGGGATGTGTACTATTATCTTATATTGGAAAGTTCAGTGGGTTACAAGTAGAGAACAGAATAATATACTAACTTTGACACTTTATACATATGACATTGAGGTTATTTTTAATACCAGAATCATGGGTTCTCTATCTATACATGGAATAATAATGTTCTCTCAATGTTTTATTTTGAGTTTTAACTGAAACAATATACATGGAAATGTATCAATTGTAAAACCATTTTCCTAATTCATTATGGCAGGGAATTCAGACAGTACTATAAGTTTTGTAAGTATTATAAGTTTTCCTGTAGATGCTATTCTTTAGATTTTTCAATTTCTTTTGCATTGTTTTTGTGACTTGTTTGGAGGTAAAGATAACCATCTGTCTTATACACTTAAAGCTAATTACAAGGATGGTGCATGTTGTCATACATTAAAGTTTAAGGTACTTAAAATGTACCTTAAATTTTATAAGTTTTAGATGTTTAGAATATTCAGTTCATTTCCAGTCTGTGAGTTGCAATAAATAAGATATATACTTTGGGCTACTTCCGTTGAGAGTGATTTCATTAGTTGTGCACTTTTTTTTTTTTCACTAGTTTTCTTTTTCTGTTGTTGATGTTGTTTATATGTATAGCAGATGGCAACAATCATAGAAATCAGCACAGCAATCAAAGGGATCAGTGGTATGATGCATCTTTGTTAGGGTCACAGGATGCACCCACTGGGAAAATAGCGGTAACATCTGACAGAAAGTGCTGAACACTGTATCTGCTTAGTAATCAGACAGGATCAGGACCGAGGGTGACCTAGAACTGCTGAATGAAATAAGAGAAGATTAAAAAATGGTGTCAGAAAGTTTATTTGCAGCAAGGAGACTACATAGGCAAAAGCATCATTTTTGGCTACTTTAGTAGTTTAATGTCCATTGCTCTTTTGAGAGCTGCCTGTTGGTTGGGATAATATGGTAAATTGCATGAGTCAAAGCAAAGGTAGGCACAGATTTGCATATGAATATTCTCATCTCCTTACAAATGAGTACACAAGAATATGTATTGAAATCTGAGCGTTTCCAATAAATGCTCATCCAAATTCAAAGGCTCATCTAAATTCAATGGGTGTGGGTAATTCTCATGATTTTGTGCAAACTCAACATGGACACATTAATGAAAATTATATTACAAATGTCTGCAAAACTTTAAAGAAATGTTCAAAGGCTTTTAATTTTTATTTTTTTAACCACTCTTCCTTTTCTTTCTTGATTTATTTGTTCTCATATCCTCCAAAGGTGAAGGTTTTCTAATTTCAGGTAATCAGTCTTCTCCTCGTCTCAGGTTCTCAACTGGGGGGAGACAACATTCATTTTCATTTTTTTAACCTGGATGAATACAACTCTGTGATGGTGAATTTTATATGTCAACTTGACTGTGCCATAGGGTGCCCAAATTAAACCTTATTTCCTTGTCTGTTTGTGAAAGTGTTTTTAGATGAGATTAGTAGTTGAATTGGTAGACTCAGTAAAGTAGATTTAGATTGCCCTCCCCAATGTGGGTGGAGAGCCTCCAATCCTTTGGGGACCTGAATCCAACCAAAGTCAGAGGAAGGAGGAAGCTACTCTTTCTTCTTTCTTCACTGCTTCAGCTGTGTCATCAAAATTCAATTAACAATCAAACTGAGAAGAAAAATGAGAATTTTATTTAAGCCAAACTGAACATTGTAACTTGGGAGACCAAATTTCGAAAACTCTGAGGACTGTTCTACTGGTCAGGAGTTAAGAGATGCAGTTTTATATATTTTGAGACAAAGAACTGTGTTTCATATTGACAGATCAACATAATACATAAACCTCATCAGAGATGTTTTGGTCAGGTATGCACCTTCAGAGCAAGCCTTTTGGTCAATATGACATCCTGTACAGGATGAGAAAGAAATATAAATCTTAAAATTGCAATGTTAGCCTCAGAAGAAAGGGACTATTTTTCTCCAGACTTGAGGAGGTCTGGTTAATGTATAATGTAGATGCACATTGGGAAAGCTCACCACAAATTGGGGCATGTTATGTGTGTTTCAATTCTGATTTCACTTGATCGCCCTGCCATAGAGAAATTTATTTTTCTTTATCAGCTAGACATCAGTCTTCTTCTGCCCTTAGAGTGGGATTTATACCACTGTGTCTCCTGATTTTTCAGGTCTGTAAACTCAGACTGGTATTACACCACAAGCTTTCTTGCGTCTCCAGCTTGCAGATGGCAGATCATGGGACTTTTCAGCCTCTATAATCATGTAAGCCAGTTCCACTTACATATGTATCATTGGTTGTCTTTCTCTGGCAAAACTTGACTAATACAAACTCTTAACTGTTTGATTACTGTCTGCTACATGGTTTGAAGGGATCCTCAAACTTAACCTAACATTTGACATCATTTACACAGGAAAACATTCTTTCTGATTTCATATCAGTGTTAATACAATTTTTACAGGAGGAATACAGACTTCAAATCTTGAAATATAACATCTACATCTCTTTTCCCATAAATCCAATTAGTTATCATTTCTTCATATGTAAAGTTTTATTAATATCTCTTTTTTCTTTCCTAGTGTCAACATTCTAATGAAATATTTTTCATTTTATTACAAACCATTAAAAATCAAATTACATGATGGTTGACTGGTGGGAAATGTGTTTATACTTTCTACATCTGGAATACTATTTGGACCTTATAAACAGTTTCTGTATCTCAAAGGACAAGAGCTAAAATTAGTCTACAAGGAGAAGTATGTATTTGTATAGATATATGCATGCCTACATTTAGGTATGTATGTATGCATGAATGTATCTATTTAAAATCTTTTTGATGAGTCTTGTAATTTTGTCAAGTAAATGGAGAAGAGCAATTTTTTTTGTATTTTGATAAGACACTGCAGCTATTAGTCAAACTGTGTTAAATAAAGAGATTTAGCAATTTTGTTGCTGTGTTTGTTCATTTTTCTCTAAATCTATATTTTAGATTTTCAGTGCCTCCAAATTATTTGAGTGTCTTAGAATCTTTGTGCTGTTTTCCAGAAAGGCAGGAGGCTATGCAATGTAATATTTGTAATTGTGAGCTAATCTCAAACTTAGCTTTGAGGGAAGAGTATTAAAAAACTGTACTCAGAGAAGTATTCTGGAGTAATTTTTTCCATATACTATATTTTATTTAAGACTCATCAAGCCAAACTCTATAAACATTTCATATTTGAGTGCTTTAATTACCTTATCAATACTTTGGATACATTGTCCTGTATAGGTATCCCCTGGAAAAAAATTTTGTTTTCTTCAAATACTAGCATAATTACATGCCAAGAGTAACAAACAAACATATTGTAGTTGATTGTTCTGTAAATTCAATGTAAAACAAAAAGAAAATAGTAGCATATGATAGGTGAATTGGTTATTATTATAATAACTACTTAGAACCATAGAACTATGAAAAGTGAACCTTCTCTGGAATTTCATTTCCAGTGTTTTATAATATGAATTCTTTTAGATTTATTTTGTTTGATGAACATAGTGTAAATTTGACTATATTATGTGGTATAAGGTAGTATTGACTTAGTAAGAAAACAAGTAAATAAGTAGTAAGTAAGGCAGATGAGCTTTGATCCAAACCAGACATGAGTTTGAAACTCTATCTTTTAATAGTTAATATTACACTGGTAATTCACTTTATATCTATAAGCCTAATTCAATTTTTAAGCAGTGATATATATGATGAAACTAGTACAGTAGCAAAAGGTGAAACACAAAGTGGCAGGTATTATCATTATTACAATCATATTCATTCTTTACCTACGGAGTTATGGTTTGCTAAATATAATTTTTAAAATGAGGTATATGTGCCTTTAAAAGGTATAAGCTGTACAAGTTGAATTGACCTGTATTTATTACTTTTAATTATAAAACAATATCATAGAATGCATTAAAATGCCAAGATATAAGCAGAAAATGCAATTAAAGGCAAATATGATATTTTTAGATATGTGTCTAGAAAGAACCCTTTCATTAAAAATAAAGCTTCAGTGATAGATAAAAAGATAAAAATTAACCCAAAGAGACAGGTAGAACTACTATATATGTGCAATTAGAAAGATTCCAGGATGACAGCCTTGCATCAGGCCTAGAATGATGAGGAAGATAGGAGACATTTAGAAATATGCAGGAAATGATGGGTTTGTGAAAACTCTTCAGTTATAAAAGATTTTAGTAAAATATAAATGAATAAGTCGTGCTTTTTATATACATCTATGTGAAGTTTAAATTTCAGTAAAAAAGAGAGTTATATCTGACTGACCAAATATGATGTGCATGAAAAAAGAAAAATGGAACTTTAATATTTTTGATCATAGGTAAGCACATGTTAACCTATATTCCTTAAAAGTCTCCAAGAAAATACATGATAGATTATATAAATTATTCCCATGCTCAAAAATTTTAAATAAAATAAAACAAACAAAGAAAATGTTTCTTGGATACAATATTATGAGAAATTCTAGATTGGAAAGTCCAGAGAGGATTGTATGGCACTATGCCCGTTAAACATCTCAAATGTGAATAGCATCCTAACTAGTACTGCTAAGGTGTCATATTGTTTCAGCTACAATAACACTAAAATTAAGAAATTTATGGTGATGTACTATTAAAAGTACTGAGGGAGGGTAACAAATATAGAATCCATCTGATAGCTATATTATTATTTGAGATTTAAGTGATCTAAATATAATTTCAGACAAGCATTTTCAGAATATTTGTAAACCACAGACCTTCATTGAAAGAACAGTGAAAAGATATACACCAGCCAAAGAGAAGTGAAATCAGAAGGGAAGGTTGGACTGTGAAAAGCAATAGTGAGCAAAAATTTCATTAAAATTTATTTTAAAAACTGAAACATTGACTATAAAAATAATAATTGTGGTAAATATTCATATCCATTAGTTCTAAAATTAATGCTTCACTATACTGTTAGTTTTGAATTATTTTAAGTCTAGAAAGGGTATACCTTCTATTTTCTTACCCGTAGGTAATGAGAAATTAATACACAGAGGATTCACAAGGTCTGTGAGTATTGACACCAAAAGATTCAGATACATATGTGCAAAATTTTTTAATAGTAAGACAAAATAAACAATGTGAGATTCAAAAAGAGGACAGATAATGGGAGCATCAAATCATACTGAACAAGAAAGAGTTGAGAAAGCTTAAATTCATGGAAAAAAAAAAAAGATTGTTTCCTGGGCATTCCTTGACTCCAAAAATAGTAGAGAAAGTATATATTAAAAAGTGATAGTATACACAAATTTCATAAAGTTATACAAATGTACTCTGTATATATTTTTAAATTTATAGCTGACCTCCAAACACACACACACACACACAGATACATACATACACAGGGCATCCTCCTGCAACACAGAAAAAGTAGGGAACTAAAAACAGAAAACTGAAATCACACAAAGAAGTTATGGTTACTATTAATTTTTGTAAACTAATAAATTTTAATTTTTAGAGCAGTCTTAGGTTCACAGCAAAATTGAGTACTTCCCATAAATCCCTTGCCCACACACATGCATAACCTCCCTCACTGTCAGCATCCTACACCAGAGGGAACACCTGTTACAATCAGTGAACCCACTCTGACACATCATTATTACCCAAAGCCCATAGTTTACATTAGGGTTCACTCTGGGTGTTGTACATTCTAAAGGTTTGAATAAATGTATAAAATGTATAATAATGCATAATAAATGCATAATAAATAAATAAATAAATAAATAAATGCATAATAAATGCATAATAAATAAATATATCCATCACTATAGAATCATACAGGATAGTTTCACTGCCTTAAGATTCTTCTCATCATATACATGGTAGTGATACGTAGCTTCTTTGAAATATAGGACAAAACACAGGGAAGGTATTTTTCAAAGCTAATGTACATTGCGAGTTAGCTAAGGGGCCTTGAATGAAGAGAAATGGAGGTCTGAGACAAGATGGAGAACCATGTAGGGGTCCATTTGTCAGATAGAAATTTTAAAAGGAGTTCTGTTGTGTCTTTCCATTAAACTAGCTGCCTGAGACCTACTGGGGAGTTGAAAGTTCTATTCAGTGCCATTTCAAAGACCCCAGCATTGTATATTCTGAGAAGTGAAATGAGCACTTTAGTTATTCTCAGTAATGTCTAGAAAGCTGAAAGGAAGATCTAGTGAGGCTTTATATTGTGGCCTTAATATACGTAGAAGCATGTGCAACTTTGATATATTGAGTATGGGTGAGACAAAGAGATTCCTAGAGATATTAACCCTGGAGAGGACAACTCTTAGGCAATGCTCCAATAGTTTGTAAATGTGTAGATGGAGCACATTTTTTGCTGTGTTAGAAAGGGCATCGAGGGCTAAAATGACGCCTGAAATTTTGGCAATTGTGCTGACTCTTGTGTCCCATCCCTTACTGAGGACATCATAGTTAAGGAGTGGAAAACAGCTATATTATAGTGAGCTCCACCATTTATGATGATAGCACTGACATTTTTATAGTCCATGAACTGCCATTGCTATTCAGGTAATTAATCCCAAGGGCCTCCCCAGGTAGCCAAGCGGTCTGGAAAAGGAATGTCTCCCCCAGGACCATGACTTCTGGCAAAGGACTGAGGATAGGGGAGGCCACTCCATCCTCTGGTAGAATATGCCAGAGGGCCCATTTTGTACTAAGATTTTGTCTCTATTCTGTACTAAGAATGTCTCCATGGCCATACCAAGTTTGTGGAGTACTTTCATGACCCAAGATTTAATGGGAAAATGGGTACTAAAGTCCACAATCCCAGAGTTAATGAGAACCTCCATTTACAGGAAAATCCAGTATGTGACAAGCAATTTTCATTCCAATCATGTATAGCGCAGAGCCAAGAAGGGCAGTTATTTATATCAGAAACCCATGGGCAAGTTATGACTATTATAGGTGGTCCAAGAGATTCCATGGTCAAGAAGGATGTTACAAAAGCCTCTACTGAAGGAGTCTGGAAGGCACTAATTGGAGTGCCTGTTGATTATAATTTGGACATATTCTAGAGTCTTTTGCCAAGGGGACACCATTTAAGGTGAGCAGATTTGAAAGTAGTAGCTTCCTTAATTAATGTATTAAATTAATCTTCTCATAAAAATATGTCATCAAAATAATGTCATACCTGTGGTCCTGGATAGAAGTAGATGTAGTTAAGATCTTGTGTGTAGAGATAGTGTTTTATTGCCAAGCAGCTGATGTACTCATTGGGTAGTCTAATAAATGTGTATTGTGCCCTTTTGAAGGTTAAGGCAAACTAGTTGAAAAGCTGTTGAAATAAGCACTGAATAGAACATATTAGTCAAATCTATAATAGCAAAATAATTGACCTGATGCTAATAGGATGGAGTTATTAATTTTAGTAAACATCAGATATCCATATAGGAGAATTAATTGAAGGGCAACAAAGTTAAAGTTGTAGTTATTCACTGTGATGCATAATTTTTTCCAGACTGAAGAATGGGCAAAATTGGATTGTCAAGTGGAAAAGCAATGGGGATAATCATCTCTTTATTATTCATTTCTTATATATGAAATTGTAATCCTTATAAGGCCCTGTTTTTACTTACATTGGGTCATACTAACTATTTTAATTGGGGATCAGTGGGACCTCCTTTTATTAAGCCACTTGTAAGCGCCAAATAATTTAATTTTAATTTGGTACTCATTGTGTCAGAACACCTATGCCCACTGTGGGATATTTTAGGCCAATGGGTACTGACCATGGGAAATTTAGGCAAGGCTATAAAATGAAGGATAGCAACATTTCCCCTATTTTATTTTTAGTTACACTCTTAAGATTATAGGGATTTCATGTTCAAATTTAGTGAGATTCGCCAGGAATAACTGTAATTTGAACATCACTATTTAATAAATCCATGAAAATCTGCCAATGGGTGTATGTTAGTAAATGTTAAACTTAATTTAGAACCTGTTCTTGAAGTACAAAAGCAAATAAATATCCTCTTAATGTTTTTTTAATAAATTATTCTAGTAAATTTTGAATTTCCAATTGGGTCAAATTATGGAACTTTGTTTTAATTTAATAATACATATATATTTTTTCTTTTTAACATCTTCCCCACCATATCCAGGATTTTTCCTTCCAACATCCCATCCTTCCTTCCTTCCTTCCTCCATTCTGTTCTTCCTTCCGTTTTTGTCTTTACTAGATATACTTTAAGGAAGTTCTCTTTACATAGTTCATGTTTATATATACATTTTTTTCCTCTCCGGAGCTTCAAATCAGTCAGGGTTAGGAACACCTGCCCCCACAAGAAGCAACTGTTCTTCGCCATAGGAACTTCAGCTTTAACGTGGATTTGACTTAACCCCTTCCCTATGCCGAAGGGGTGCCATAGGTGTCCTCCCCTCGTACCCAAAGGATTAAATTTCTAGTTCAACGGAGGTACAGGCTGCAGAGTGGTGCAGTGAAAGAGCTTATCAAACCACCCTCTACCACTGCCTTTTCCCTCCTCGTGGGTTGTCAGACACCTAAAGCCTCGGTTTTCAGTTTCTCTCTCTGTCTAACTCAATAGTGCAAACTTTTAGGCAGTTACAGGTGTTAATATCAAACACAGAAACCAGACATGCAAATTCCCTGAGCAGATGAAGCCAGTTAGTCATAAACACTAAGCTTAATTTAGCTTATTATGCTGACAAGCTAGTTTAACTTGAACTGGGTCACTTCTTGCTTATGCTTCTGAAAATCTTAAGTGAAAATTAAATAGTTCCTGAAAATTGATGTGAAGCAACCACTAACCAATTCTCTTTCAATTAAGAAAATTCTAATATTGTAAACAATTACTGTTAAGAATAAACACTGCTTTCACACTATATCAGCTGCTTTATAACATACCTCTGAGCCTCATGTTTTTGGTTTGCGGATGCCCAGCTTCCAAACTGTCTTTTTGGTTTGTGCACATGAAACTATTACTAATTACTACTTAAGTGATTTGTTGGTTTCATTTTGTTTTAAATCAACTTTTGACACAGGCAAAGGGGAGAGGCAGGGTGGCCAGTCTCGTAGGCAGCCATCTAGTTCCAAGGTTACCCAGTCCACCCTTGAGGGATTGATTTGCACCTAAGAAAGCAATAACAAGCTTCTTGGGGCAGCAAAGTTAATGCCCACGTTTGAAGTATCAGTCCCTCTGTATGACGATATGTGGAGGCACTTACTTGAAGCCCAAGCACATTAACTAGGGGTCTCACATTATTTAAACAATTGGGTAACTTGGGAGGTTTTCTTTGTGTGGCAGGGCGTGGACCGGGTGTACAGGGATGAAATATTCATCTCATTGTCCCATACACCCCTTTGGATTAAATAATGAGCTACTGGTCTCCAAAGGTGTAACTCACACATATTGCTGAGGATCTGGGTAGCTTGAAGTTTGCTGGTGTTAAAAACTACGTATGCAACATCAAGAAGTCTGCTTTCCCCAACTGAGTAATTTGGACAATGAGAAGAGGGTATTATTTCTTTAGTGTTAGAAGTACAACCAACACCTTCCTCCACAAGTGTTGCCTAAAACACAGGGACAAACCAGAGTTCTGTCCTGAATATTAATAAAGAAACACCAACACTGAAGGAGTGATGGGCCCCTGGACTTGGCATCTACCAAATACAAGCTGTGACTGGTAACATACCAGAACACCCGACCCAGGAAAACGCACCCATATTACTCCTATTGCCCTAGGTGCACCTCCACATCCACCTCTTAAACCGTCTCCTCCAATAGGAAAGTTGAGTAAAACATACAACCACCTGCAGACCCACCAGCAAGCAACAAAGCTAAAGCACAACTTTCTCACTTGGGTAGATCTGACCCAAGCCATTCGCCAGGGGCTCTGAAATCAATCGCTAATCCAAGAGCACTCCTTCTCTCCCCAAAACCTATCCAAGAGTCAGTGGTCATAGCCATGCTATTGTGCTTTTAAAGCCAATTGTTTTATAAAATGTAAAGATTCCTTTGAGGGTGAACCCAACACACAGGCACTTGGATAGATGAAAAGCAAAGATTTTTTTGTTGCAGTTCTAAATGACAAAGGAGTCCAGGCAAGGCCACAAAGGAGTTTGCACAGAGGGACAGAAAAAGAGCAAGCTGGAGTTGTAGGGGGCAGCCTAGGTATGGCAAGTAGGTTGGTATTAGTAGGTTTCTCTGGGGCTCCCTATGGATTGTCTATTATGGATAATTTCACAGGTTTCTGGGAAAAAGGGCTGCCCCTTGTTGTTTGATACCTGGCCCTGGGACAATTAAGGTGGGTGTATAATGGCCTGGAGTATGAGAGTCTACTAAAGGAAGTGGTTGGTGTATGGCCTTGATCATTTGCTCAAAAATAGAAACTGGCTTCTAGCCAAAGTCTCAAAACTGAATCAAGACAGAATTAAACAACAGCAATTATATTAGAGTGGCAAGAAAAAACATCAACATTCTATATATTCTAAAGAATTTATAGCTACTAGTTTAACCTCACATGTATTTTGGGGTAGAATTTGTACAATCTGTTTGACCCATGAACTCTATGCTTAAGGATAAACATTAGATAGTCTTGTGTGAAAATATCCAATAAGTTAGGAAGAAATTAATACAAATTACATATCAATCAGAACCCAACCTTGGCCTTCCAGAATTCTAAACTATAAAGACCTTCCAAAGCACTCTGATAATTCAAATTTATAATAAACTAAAGTTAAAAAATAGAAGGAAAGCAAACTACAAAATAGTAGAAAGAAAGAAAGAGAGAAAAGAAAGAAAGAAAGAAAGAAAGAAAGAAAGAAAGAAAGAAAGAAAGAAAGGAAGAAAGAAAAGAAGGAAGGAAGAAGGAAAGGAAGAAAAAAAAGAATATCATGAGTAAAGCAATACAAGAACTAATAAGCAATAGGATTGGATGCCAGAAAAATCTAAGAAAATGGATTGACAAGAAGAAAAATACTAAAAACATATATATATACTAAAAATATTTCTAAATGACTTAGAGATTTTAAATATATAATAATTGAAGTGTTTAAAAATTTCCTTGCTCAATAGATTAAAATTCATATTAGACAAAATGTAAATTTGTAAACCAGAACATAGGCATGAGAAATAAATATAAATCTGAACATTGTTTGAAAGATAAGGAAATATTAAGAGATATGAAAAATAGAAAGAAGAGGTCTAATATCAAATTCAAGGAATTTATCACCAACAAAACGACAGCAAAAACAACTTCAAATATATAAATCAAAATGTCACAGAGTATAAATAAAAAATTAAGTAACACTCTATAATTGTAAACTGTTCACATAATTCTCTCAGAAATTGTTATATCAGTAATAAAAGAATTCATAAAGATTTAAACGATTTGAACAACATAATTAATACTCTTGATTTTTATGAACAGAATATTCTAAAGCACCCTGGTAACATATTTGAAGTCTAACCATACTTTATATCATAAAATAGGTTTTAACAAATTCCAAGGAACCTGTAGCATACAAAATACATTTTATTGACAAAATTAACTTAAAAAAATTTTAAATGTTACTAAAAAAACCTCATAGTTATAGAAATTGAAAGCAATTCTAAGTATATAATTAAAGGAAGAAAAATAACAATAGAGGTGATATAGATATCATATAATATTTATAATTCAACAAATAAAAATATAATCTGTTAAAACTTATAATTTGGAAACACGAATGGACATAGACATTGTCATACTGAGTGAAATAAGTCAGACAGAGAAAGACAAATATTATATGATATGGCTTATATGTGGAATCTAAAAAAAGGGTACAAATGGAACTTATTTAAGAAACAGAAATAGAGTCACAGATGTAGAAAACAAACTTATGGTTACCAGGCAGTAAGGGGGGAAGAACAAGCTCAGAGATTGGGATTGACATATACATACTACTATATATAAAATAGATAACTAATAAAGACCTACTGTATAGCACAGGGAACTCTATTCAATACTCTGTAATGGCCTATATGAGAAAAAAATCTAAAAAATAATGGATATATTTATATGTATAAATGATTCATTTTGCTGTATAGCAGAAAGTAACACAACATTGTAAATCAACTATTCTCCGAAAAAAGTAAATAAAAACTTATAGTATGCAAATAAGGAGATAATTGAGGGTTTTTAGAGTCAATTTCTTTTAAAATAAAATGGTCTTTTAAAGGGGAAAAAAATAGAATAAAATAAAATAAAAATGTTAAAAGAAAAAAAAGACCAACAGATTAGTGGGAAAATGCAATGAAGAATATTAAAAGGAAACAAGACCAAAACCTTTAAAAAGAAGATAAAACCTTGGCCTCACTGATGAAGACAGGAACTGGAAGAGGCAAAATACTTAATGTAAGTAAAAAGGGGAATGTAAGTGCAGAAGCAGGAGTAATTTTTAAAGAAAAAACTTATAAACAGTTATTTTTACAAACTTGAAATATTTGGGAGAACATACATTTTCACGGAAAATGTACTACCTCCAAGAGGTGTCTTAGAAAGAAACATAAACTCAGAACAGAATATAAGCATTAAAAAATTATATTAGAATTTAAATACTGAGACATATAATTAACCTAACATCAAATCATTTTACAATCAAATTTACCAAATTCTAAAGGAAAAGATAATTTCAAACATATACCACTACATAGGATTTGGTCTCTTTATTTATCCTTAAACACCTTCTAATTTATTCAAATAAATCTATAAGGTTAATATCCCAATCTAATTTATACATACTTGAACATTCTAAAGAAAATATTGAAAACTAACTCTACATTAAAATTCAAAATTTCTTATTTATGTATATGTATACAGGAAATTTCAGTTATAATCTAGTTTGTATTATAAAAGAAATGGAAATTTGGGGTCTTTTGTGTTTCCATACAAATTTAAAAATTATTTGTTCTAGTTCTGTAAAAAATGTCATGGGTGTTTTGATAAGGATTTCATTGAATCTGCAGATTGTCTGGGGTATTATGGTCATTTTAACAATATTAATCCTTCCAATCCAAGAACTCAGTATATCTTTCCGTTTGTGCCATCTTCCATTTCCTTCACCGATGTCTTATAGTTTTCAAAGTACAGGTCTTCTACCTCCTTGGGTAGGCTTATTCCTAGGTATTTTATTCTTTTTGATGTGATGGTAAATGGAATTGTTTCCTTAACTTCATTTTCTGATAGTTTGCCGTTAGTGTGTAGAAATGAAACAGATTTCCATATATTAATTTTGTATCTTGCAACTTTATTGAATTCATTGATGAGCTCTACTAGGTTCCAGGTAGTGTCTTCAGGATTTTCTATGTATAGTAATATGTCATCTGCAAACAGTGACAGTTTTACTTCTTCCTATATGATTTGGATTCCTTTGATTTCTTTTTCCTGTCTGATTGCTGTGGCTAGGACTGCCAATACTACATTGAATAAAAGTGGTCGCAATAGGCCTCCTTGTCTTGTTACTGATATTAGAAGAAATGTTTTCAGATTTTCACTTTGAATATGATGTTTGATGTGGGTTTGTCATATATAGCCTTTATTATGTTGAGGTATGTTGCTTCTATGCCCACTTACTGGAGAGTTTTTATGTATGTTGAAGTTTACAAAAGATGTTTCTGCATCTATTGAGATGATCATATGCTTTTTATTCTTTTTTTTAACATCTTTATTTGAGTATAATTGCTTTACAATGTTGTGTTAGTTTCTGCTGTATAACAAAATGAATCAGCAATACAGATACATATATCCCCATATACACGCCTTCTTGCATCACGCTCCTGTCCTCTCTATCTTAAGCCTCTAGGAGGTCACAAACCACTGAGCTGATCTCCCTGTGCTATGCGGCTGCTTCCCACTAGATAACTATTTTACATTTGGTAGTGTATATATGACAATGTCACTCTCTCACTTCGTCCCAGCTTATCCTTCCTCCCCCCCATGGCCTCAAGGCCATTCTCTACGTCTGTGTCTTTATTCCTATCCCACCCCTAGATTCTTCAGAACCATTTTTTTTTTAGATTCCATATATATGTGTTAGTATATGGTATTTTTTTTTCACTTTCTGACTTACTTCACTCTGTATGACAGACACTAGGTCCATCCATCTCAGTACAAATAACTCAGTTTCATTCCTTATTATGGCTGAGTAATATTCCATTAAATGTATGTGTCATATCTTCTTTATCCATTCATCTGTTGATGGACAACTTGCTTCCATGTCCTGTCTATTGTAAATAGTGCTGCAATGAACAACATGGTACATGACTCTCTTTGAATTATGGTTTTCTCAGGATATATGTGCAGTAGTGGGATTGTTGGATTGTACGGTAGTTCTACTTTTAGTTTTTTTAAGGAACCTCCATACTGTTCTCCACAGTGGCTCTATCACTATACATTCCCACCAACAGTGCAAGAGGGTTCCCTTTTCTCCACACCCTCTCCAGCATTTATTGTTTGTAGATATTTTGAGGATGGCCAATCTGTCCAGTGTAAGGCGATACCTCATTGCAGTTTTGAATTGCCTTTCTCTAATTAGAAATATTAGATTAGTGATTAGTGATGTTTGATCATCCATTCATGTGTTTGTTGGTAATCTGAATATCTTCTTTGGAGAAATGTCTATTTAGGTCTTCTGCCCATTTTATGATTGGGTTCTTTGTTTTTTTTGATATTGAGCTGCATGAGCTGCTTGTATATTTGGAGGATTTATCCTCTGTCAGTTGTTTCATTTGAAATATTTTCTCCCATTCTAAGGGTTGTCTTTCTGTCTTGATTATGGTTTCCTATGCTGTACAACAGCTTTTAAGTTTCATTAGGTCCCATTTGTTTATTTCAGTTTTTATTTCCATTTCTTTAGGAGGTAGGTTAAAAAGGATCTTGCTGTGATTTATGTCATAGAGTGTTCTGCTTATGTTTTCCTCTAAGAGTTTTATAGTGTCTGCTCTTACATTTAGGTCTTTAATCCATTTTGAGTTTATTTTTGTGTATGGTGTTAGGGAGTGTTCTAATTTCATTCTTTTATATGTAGCTGTCCAGTTTTCCCAGCACCACTTATGGAAGAGGCTCTTTTTTCTGCATTGTATATTCTTGCCTCCTTTATCAAAGATAGGTGACCATATGCGTGTGAGTTTAGCACTGGGCTTTCTATCCTGTTCCATGCATCTATATTTCTGTTTTTATGCCAGTACCATACTGTCTTGATTACTGTAGTTTGTAGTATAGTCTGACGTGTGGGAGCCTGATTCCTCCACCTCCGTTTTTCTTTCTCAAGATTGCTTTGGATATACGGGGTCTTTTGTGTTTCCATACAAATTGTGAAATGTTTGTTCTAGTTCTGTGAAAAATGTCAATGGTAGTTTGATAGGGATTGTGTCGAATCTGTAGATTGCTTTAGGTAGTATAGTCATTTTCACAGTGTTGATTCTTCCAATCCAAGAACATGGTATATCTCTCCATCTTTTGTATCATCTTTAATTTCTTTCATCAGTATCTTATAGTCTTCTGGATACAGGTGTTTTGTAACCTTAGGTGGGTTTATTCCTAAGGTATTTTATTCTTTTAGTTGCAGTGGTACATGGGAGTGTTTTCTTAACTTCTTTTTCAGATATTTCTTCATCAGTGTATAGGAATGCAAGAGATTTCTGTGCATTAATTTTGTATCTTGCTACTGAACCAAATTCATTGATTAGCTCTAGTAGTTTTCTGGTGCATCTTTGGGATTCTCTACGTATAGTATCATGTCAACTGCAAACAATGACAGTTTTCATTCTTCTATTCCAATTTGGATTCCTTTTATTTCCTTTTCTTCTCTGATTTTTGTGGCTAAAACTTCCAAAACTATGTTGAATAATAATGCTGAGAGAGGGCAACCTTGTCTTGTTCCTGATCTTAGTGGAAATGTTTTCAATTTTTCACCATTGACAATGATATTGGCTGTGGGTTTGTCATATATGGCCTTTATTATGTTGAGATAAGTTCCCTCTATGCCTACATTCTGGAGGGTTTTTATCATAAATTAGTGTTGAATTTTGTCAAAAGCTTTTTCTGCATCTACTGAGATGATCATATGGTTTTTTTGCTTCAGTTTGTTAATATGGTCTATCACATTGAAAGATTTGCATATATTGAAGAATCCTTGCATTCCTGGGATAAACCCCACTTGATCAGGGTGTATGATCTTTAAATGTGCTCTTGGGTTCTGTTTGCTACTATATTGTTGAGGCTGTTGCATCTATGTTCATCAGTGATATTGGCCTGTAGTTTTTTTGTGTGTGTGACATCTTTGTCTTGTTTTGGTATTAGGGTGATAGTAGCCTTGTAGAATGAGTTTGGGAGTGTTCCTCCGTCTGCTATATTTTGGAAGAGTTT
>NC_041226.1:30467828-30501096 GCF_002837175.3 Physeter macrocephalus | reverse complement strand
AATGGTTTATCAATTTTGTTTACCTTCTCAAAGAACAAGCTTTTAGTTTTCTTGATCTTTGCTGTTGTTTTCTTCATTTCTTTCTCAATCCTTGCATTCCTGGGATAAACCCCACTTGATCAGGGTGTATGATCTTTAAATGTGCTCTTGGGTTCTGTTTGCTACTATATTGTTGAGGCTGTTGCATCTATGTTCATCAGTGATATTGGCCTGTAGTTTTTTTGTGTGTGTGACATCTTTGTCTTGTTTTGGTATTAGGGTGATAGTAGCCTCGTAGAATGAGTTTGGGAGTGTTCCTCCCTCTTCTATATTTTGGAAGAGTTTGAGAAGGATAAGTGTCAGCTCTTCTTTAAATTTTTTATAGATTTCGCCTGTGAAGCCATCTGGTCCTGGGCTTATGTTTGTTGGAAGATTTTTAATCACAGTTTCAATTTCAATGCTTGTGATTGGTCTCTTTATATTTCCCATTTCTTCCTGGTTTAAACTCAGAAGGTTGTGCTTTTCTAAGAATGTGTCCATTTCTTCCAGGTTGCCTATTTATTGGCATATACTTGCTTGTAGTAATCTCTCATAATCCTTTGTATTTCTGCAATGTCAGTTGTTATTTCTCCTGTTTCATTTCTGATTCTGTTGATTTGAGTCTTCTTCCTTTTTTTCTTGATGATTCTGGCTAATGGTTTATCAATTTTGTTTACCTTCTCAAAGAACAAGCTTTTAGTTTTCTTGATCTTTGCTGTTGTTTTCTTCATTTCTTTCTCATTTATTTCTAATCTGATCTTTATGATTTCTTTCCTTCTGCTAACTTTGGGGATTTTTTGTTCTTCTTTCTCTAATTGCTTTAGGTGTAAGTTTGGGTTGTTTACTTGAGGTGTTTCCTGTTTCTTCAGGTAGGCTTGTATTGCTATAACTTCCCTCTTAGAACTGTTTTGCTGCATCCCATAGGTTTTGGGTGGTCGTGTTTTCATTGTCATTTATTTCTAGATAATTTTTGATTTCTTCTTTGATTTCTTCAGTGATCTCTTTGTTATTTAGTAGTGTATTGTTTAGCTTCCATGTGTTTGTATTGTTTACAGTTTTTTTCCTGTAAATGATATCTAGTCTCATAGCATTGTGGTCAGAAAAGATACATGATAGATTTCAATTTTATTAAATTTACCAATGCTTGATTTGTCACCCAAGATATGATCTATCCTGGAGAATGTTCCACAAGCACTTGAGAAGTAACTGTGTTCTGTTGTTTTTGGATGGAACGTCCTACAAATATCAATTAAATTCATCTCCTTTAATGTATCATTTAAAGCTTGTGTTTCCTTATTTATTTTCATTTTGGTTGTTCTGTCCATTGGTGAAAGTGGGGGGTTAAAGTCCTCTGATATGATTTTGTTACTGTTGATTTCCCCTTTAATGGCTGTTAGTATTTGCCTTATGTTTTGATGTGCTCCTATGTTGGGTGCATAAATATTTACAATTGTTATATCTTCTTGTATTAATCCCTTGATCATTATGTAGTTTCCTTTTTGTCTCTGTAATAGTCTTAATTTAAAGTCTATTTTGCCTGATATGAGAGTTCCTACTCCAGTTTTCTTTTGATTTCCATTTACATGGAATATCTTTTTCCATTCCCTCCCTTTCAGTCTGTATGTGTCCCTAGGTCTGAAGTCAGTCTCTTTTAGGCAGCATATATACGGGTCTTGTTTTTGTATCCATATAGCCAGTCTATGTCTTTTGGTTGGAGAATTATTCCATTTACATTTAAGGTAATTATCGATGTGCACGTTCCTCTGACCATTTCCTTAATTGTTTTTGGTTTGTTTTTGTAGGTCTTTTCCTTCTCTTTTGTTTCCTGACTAGAGAAGTTCCTTTAGCATTTGTTGTAAAGCTGATTTGTGGTGCTGACTTCTCTTAGCTTTTGCTTGTCTGTAAATGTTTTAATTTCTCCATAGAATCTGAATGATAGCCTTGCTGGGTAGCATAATCTTGGTTGTAGGTTATTCTGTTTCATCACTTTAAATATGTTCTGCAACACCCTTCTGGCTTACAGAGTTTCTACTGAAAGATCAGTTGTTAAGCTTATGGGGATTTCCTTGTATATTATTTGTTGCTTTTCTCTTCCTGCTTTTAATATTTTTTCATTGTATTTAATGTTTGATAGTTTGATTAATATGTGTCTTGTCATGTTTCTCCTTGGATTTATCCTGTTTGGGATTATCTGCATTTCCTGGACTTGATTGGCTATTTCCTTTCCCAATTCAGGGAAGTTTTCAACTATAATCTCCTCAAATATTTTCCCAGTCCCTTTCTTTTTCTCTTCTTCATCTGGGACCCCTATAATTCGACTGTTGTTGCATTTCATATTGTCCCAGAGGTCTCTGAGTCTGTCTCAATTCTTTTCATTCTTTTTTCTTTATTCTGCTCTGCAGTAGTCATATCCACTATTTTATCTTCCAGTTCACTTATCCATTCTTCTGCCTCAGTTATTCAGCTATTGTTTCCTTCTAGAGAAGTTTTAATTTCATTTATTATGTTGTTCATCATTCTTTGTTTGATCTTTAGTAATTCTAGTTCCTTGTTTAACGTTTTTTGTATTTACTCTATTCAATCTCCAAGATTTTGGATGTTTTTTACTATCATTACTTTGAATTATTTTTCAGGTAGACCACCTATTTCCTCTTCATTTGTTTGGTCTGGTGGGTTTTTACTTTGCTCCTTCATCTGCTGCATATTTCTCTATCTTCTCATTTTGCTTAGCTTAGTGTGTTTGGAGTCTCTTTTCCACAGGCTGCAGGGTCATAGTTACTGTTATTTTTGGTGTCTGCCCTCAGTGGGTGAGGCTCGTTCAGTGGGTTGTGTAGGCTTCCTGTTGTAGGGGACTGGTGCCTCTGTTCTGGTGGATGAGGCTGGATCTTGTCTTTCTGGTGGGCAGGAACATGTCTGGTGGTGTGTTTTGGGATGTCTTTGAACTTATGATTTTAGGCAGTATCTCTGCTAATGACTGGTGTTGTGTTCCTCTCTTGCTAGTTGTTTGTCATCAGGTGTCCAACACTGGAGCTGGCTGGCCTTTGAGTGGAGCTGGGTCTTAGCATTGAGGTGGAGATCTCAGGGAGTGCTCTCACTGATTAATATTACGTGGGGCCTCTAAGTCTCTGATGGTCCAATATCCTGAACTCGTCTCTCCTGCCTCAGAGGCTCAGGCATGCCAACCAGCTGGAGCACCAAGATCATGTCAGCCACAGCTCTAAAGAAAAGGGAGGAAAAATAATAGAGAAATAAAATAAAATAAACTTATTAAAATAAAAAAATATTATTAAAAATATAAAAAATTTAAAATGTAAAAAAAAAAGGAAGAGAGCAACCAAACCAATAAACAAATCCACCAATGATAAAAAGCACTAAAAACTATACTAAGATAAACATAAAAATCAGAAACTAGTCAATTGAATACATCACATCCCAAGTCTCCAGTTGCTCCCAAAGTCCATCACCTCAATTTTGGGATGATTCATTGTCTCTCCAGGTATTCCACAGATTCTGGGTACATCAAGTTCATTGTGGAGATTTAATCCACTGCTCCTGAGGCTGCATGGAGAAATTTCCCTTTCTCTTCTTTGTTCACATAGCTCCTGGAGTTCAGCTTTGTATTTGGCCCCTCCTCTGCATGTATGTCACCCTCTGGCACCTGTTCTTCACCCAGACAGGAGCGGGTTAAAGGAGTGGCTTATTAAGGAGATCTGGCTCACTCAGGATTGGGAGATGGAGGGTTATGGAAGGCAGGGAGAGCCTGTGGCAGCAGATACCAGCCAGAATTTGCAACAGCCTGAGGCATGCAGTATGTTCTACAGGGGAAGTTGTCCCTGGATCATGGGCCCCTAGCAGTGATGGACTGCACAGTCTCCCAGGAGGGGTGGTATGGTTAGTGACCTGTTTTTTCACACAGTATTCTTGGTGAGTGCAGCAGCAACCTTAGTGATTCATGTCCATCTTTGGTGTCTATACTGATAGCCACGGCTCACACCTGTCTCTGAAGCTCATTTAGGCGGTGCTCTGAATCCTCTCTCCTTGCCCACCCTAAAACAATGGTCTCTTGACTCTTAGGCAGTGCGAAACATTTTCCCGGACTCCCACTTGGCTAGCTGTGGCGTACTAGCCCTCTTCAGGCTGTGTTCACACAACCAACCTCAGTTAACTCCCTGGGACCTGATCTCTGAAGCCTGAGCCTCAGCTCCCATCCCCCACCCGCACTGGCAGGTGAGCAGACAAGCCTCTCAGGCTGGTGAGTGCTGGTTGGCACCAATACTCTGTGTGGGAATCTCTCCACTTTGCCCTCTGCACCCCTGTTGCTGTGATCTCCTCCATGGTTCCAAAGCTTCACACCCGCCCACCCCCCATTTCTACCAGTGAAGGGGCTTCCTTGTGTTTGGGAATTTTCCCTCCTTCACAGCTCCCTCCCAGAGGTGCAGGTCCTGTCCTGATTCTTTTGTCACCATTTATTCTTTTTTCTTTTGCCCTACCCAGGTACGTGGGGAGTTTCTTGCTGTTTGGGAAGTCTGAGGTCTTCTTACAGCGTTCAGTAGGTGTTCTGTAGGAGTTGTTCCACATGTAGATGGATTTTTGATGTATTTGTGGGGAGGAAGGTGATCTCAAAGTCTTACTCCTTTGCCATCTTGAAGGACCTCTCTCAATTTTTATTCTTCAGTTTGTTAATGTGGTGTATCACATTGTTTGAGGGAGAAAAAAATAAATGGAAGAATCACACTCCCTGACTTCAGGCTATACTACAAAGCTACAGTTATCAAAACAGTAGGGTAGTGACACAAAAACAGACACATAATTCAATGGAATAGAATAGAGAGTCTAGAATTAAAGCCATGTACTTATTGTCAAATTCATCTATGAAAAAGGAGGCAAGAATATACAATGAAGATAAGACAGTCTTTCAGTTAGTGGGACTGGGAAAACTGGTGAGCTACAGGTAAAATATGAAATTAGAACACTCTCTAACACCATATAAACAAATAAACTCAAAATGGTTTAAAGACCAAATGTAAGACTGGATACTATAAAATCTCTAGAGGAAAACATAGGCAGAATACTCCTTGAAAGAAATTGTAGCAATATTTATTTGCATCTGTCTCCTAAAGGAAATGAAATAAATGCAAAAATAAATGAATAGGACTTAATTAAACTTAAAAGCTTTTACAGAGCAAAAGTAAACATCAACAGCATGAAAGGACGGCTATTGAATATGAAAAAAATATTTGCAAATGATATGACTGATAAAGGGTTAATATGCAAAATATATAAACAACTCATACAATGCAATATCAAAACACAAACAACCTGACTAAAACACGGGAAGAAAGCCTGAATGGACATTTTTCCAAAGAGGACATGCAGACAGCCAATAGGCACATGAAAAGATGTTCAACATCACTAAGCATCAAGGAAATGCATATCAAAACCACAGTGAGATATCACCTCACACCTGTCAGAATGGCTATCATCAAAAAGACCCCAAATAACAAATATTGGTGAGGATGTGGAGAAAAGGGAACCCTTGTACACTGTTGGTAGGAATACCACTGTGGAAAACAGTATAGAGGTTTCCCAAAAAACTAAAAATAGAACTACCCTATGATCCAGCAATTTAATTTCTGGGTATATATCCACAAAAAACGTATAAAAACAAAAACACTAATTCCAAAAGATACACACATCCTAATGTTCATAGCAACATTATTTAAAATTGCCAGTGTATGGAAGGAACCTAAGTGTCCATCAACAGAAGAATGAATGAAGAAGTAGTATATATATATATATATATATATATATATATATATATATGCTACGGAATACTACTCAGCCATCAAAAATAATGAAACTTTGCCACACCATTTAAGTCAGACAGAGAAAAACAAATACTGTAAGTTATCACTTATTTGTGGAATCTAAAAAACGAAACAGAAAAACATAACAAAAAAGAAACAGACTCACAGATATAGGGAAATTAGTGGTTACCAGTGGAGAGAAGGAAGAGGAGAGTGGCAATGCAGGGTTAGGGAATTAACAGGTACAAACTATTATGTATAAAGTAAACTACAAGGATATATTGTACAGCCCAGAGAATATAGTAAATATTTAATAATAACTATAAATGGAGTATAACCTTTAAAAATTGTGAATTACTATATTGTACACCTCTAACTTATATAATATTGTACATCAACTATACTTCAATAAAAAAATGTTAAAAATATTAAAAATAAAAATAAAACAGAACTGGTAGCTACCCAGCTGTTTAGAACCACAGAACCTCCAGAATTCTGGTCCAAATATATATCCCTCAGGAAAAAAAAAAAAGAAAGGAGAAAAAGAAATGACATGATATTTGTTTAGGAAATCTACTGATATAAATTTTCTTAGTGAGAACTAAATAGTAACTAAATAGTAAGATAGAGTTTAATAATGTTCCAAAATTATATATGATATATTCTTTTCACAACCTAGGAATAGAAAAAATAAAAGAGAAATTCTCAGTCTTACAAATAATATACAACAAGTTTCCTTAGATATCATATGACTAATCTTGATTTTTATTTATAAATATATATATCAAAAAATTCAACTGGAGTAGTAAAAGAAAAATGATGGTAAAGTTTTAAGGATTGGAAAATCAGAACTCTTGTTTACTTATGTATCTGTATTACTCTATTGCTTTATTCAAGGTCATTGTTTTTCTTTCTTCCTCCCTTTCTTTTTTTTTCTTTCATCTCCACATTTTATTATTTTATAATGTGTTTTCCTTATTTTTATTTTTGCTGTTTCTCTTTATTTTAGAAATTTTATTTTGCTTTGTTTTTACCTTCTTTTTAAAATTTTTATTTTATATTGGAGTAGAGTTGATTAACAATGTTGTGTTTCAGGTGTACAGCAAAATGATTCAGTTATACAAATATATGTATCCATTCTTTTTCAAATTATTTTCCTATTTAGGTTATTACAGAGTATTGGGCAGAGTTCCCTGTTCCATGCAGTAAATCCTTGTTGGTTATCTATTTTAAATAAAACACATAGAGGCTAAGCAATATGCTACTGAACAACCAATGGATCACTGAAGAAATCAAAGAGGAAATCAAAAATACCTAGACACAAATAAAAATGAAAGCATGGCAATACAAAATCTATGGGACGCAGAAAAAGCAGTTCTAAGAGGGATGTTTTTAGCGATACCATCTTACCTTAGGAAACAATAAAAATCTCAAATAAACAACCTAAACTTACACCTAAAGCAACTAGAGAAAGAACAAACAAAACCCAAGTTAGTAGAAGGAAAGAAATCATAAAGATCAGAGCAGAAATAAATGACATAGAGACAAGGAAAACAATAGAAAAGATCAATGAAACTAAAATCTAGTTTTGGAAAAGATAAACAAAATTGATAAGCCTTTAGCCAGATCATCAAGAAAAAGAGGAAGAGGACTCAAATCAATAAAATAAGAAATTAAAAAGAAGTTATACCAGACACCACAGAAATACAAAGATTCATAAGAGACTACTACAAGCAACTCTATGCCAATAAAATAGACAACCTAAAAGAAATGGACAAATTCTTAGAAAAGTACAATCTCCCAAGACTGAACCAGGAAAAAATAGAAATATGAACAGTCAATCACAAGTACTGAAATTGAAACTGTGATTAAAAAACTTCCAACCAACAAAAGTCCAGGACCATGTGGCTTCAGAGGCAAATTCTACCAACCATTTAGGGAAGAGTTAACATTTACCCTTCTGAAACTATTCCAAAAAATCTCAGAGGAAGGAATACTACCAAACTCATTCTATGAGTCCACCATCACCATGATATCTGTTTATTTGTTTTTAATTTGAATTATAAGAACATTTTTGAAAGGCTTTATACTTTAGAATCCTGAAAGGCCAATGTTGGGATTTCTGATTAGTAGGTAATTTGTAATAATGTTTTCCAAGTTTCTTTGGTATTTTCAACATAAGACCATTTCATGTTTATTCTTAAGCATAGAGCTCACTGATCATACAAATTGTACAAATTCAATATTTGTAGATTTGACATTGGTATGGTGTTGTCTTTCTATATCTAAAAAGGTGTCATTATCCTTTTATTATAAAGGTTTTAACACATTCTCTTCCCTTAATTCTCTTCTATACTTTAGTATAGACTGATCTTTTGAGTTAACAACAAAGAAAAATAATTAAATATAAAAAGTTTTTCTTATTATGTACACAACTAAAAAGTGGACTGTCATAGAATAAATAATTATAATATTTTAGTATGCCTGGTCTGCTGAACGAGACCATTACAACTGTCAGTCTTTTCCTTGACACTCCATTCCCTGGTGTTGTCTCTCCATAAACATGAAAGATTCCCTCCCTACATCTGGGATATTCTTTAACATCTCTCAATAATGTTTTATAGTTCTCTGTGTACAGATCTTGGGCATCTTCTATAAAAATGTATAAGTAGTTATATGAAACATTTTGGTGCTACTTATAATTAAGCCATAATTTAAATTTCAGTTTCTAAGTTATCATGATGGCTATATAAAAATAAATTCTTTGGATGTTGACACTTTATCCACTCATTTTGTTAATTATTTAAAAATTATTTGGATTAATCTTCTGACATACTGTAATATTATGTAATGCTTTATAAACTTTTAAAATGAAAGAATAACAGAATATTTTAGACATAGAAAAACATAATACCATGGCAATGTCAATTCAACACTAATATACAGCTTTAATTCAACTCCAAACAAAATACTAACAGATTTTTTTAAAATTTGACAAAGTCGTGTCTTTTATTAAAGGTTGTTTATGTAACCATGGAGAAAACCATATAGATTTTCTCTTTAGACCATTTTATATGATGAAATATCAATAAGTTTGAAATATTAAACCATCCTTTGTTCTTCATATAAACCACATTTGATCGTGATGTGGTATTTTCTTGATGTGGTGATAGATTCTGTTTCCTAATGCTTTATTCAAAAATGTAGTATCAATATTCATTCCAGTTATTGGTCTCTACTATTTCTGTATAATCTTCATCAGGTTTATATACTAATATTGTATTTGCTTTATAAAATTCAATTCATTGTAACTTTATAAAAGTTTAATGTTCCAAATACCTAAACCAAAAGACACGATAAAGAGAATACTGGTTTTTAAAGCCAAATAAAAGTTGAATCCTCAGTTCTTCCTTGAGACTTTTTCTGATTGTCTGCTGTAATTCATAGGTAAAAAAAAATCAACAGATATGGAAGAGAAGCGATATCTGTCCCTATCATTTTCTCCTTTTCAAGGATAAATGAAGTTTTGTGTTTATATTAACAATCATTCTGCCAGTTTCCACAAAATTATTTCTATTTTAGAATCCAAATACTAGTAAAAAATTATCCTCAAAGCTTTTGACTTTTCAGTAAATATTTTAAGTATTCTTTCATTCATCCATAATTTAATCCTTCCAGCCAGTAATGTGTTCATTTCAAAATTTTGAAAATGTACCATACACTAGACTCTGATATAAAATAATGAACAAATGCTTTTATAGAAATAAAGAGACTGAAATACAGAAGGTAGATTGACTTAGTCAGTGTTACATGAGCAGGGGGCAATATATGTTTATCCTGATCACTAGTCTACTATGAGTTCTATAAGATATTGCAGTCTTTTAACTTCTATCTCATTAATGTTTGTTTTATTATATTTTGTTTATTTTTTAGGCATTATTTTGTTAGTTTAATGGAACTGCAGATGGTTTATTTTGGTCAATAATTTGACCACACAAGAGCAACTGTTAAAGGGTGATTGGTGGATCATTTTCAACCATTAAAATTTATGAGAAAACAAACATCAGCATGGTAAATTAGCAGGCAGTATGTATAACCTAAGATACTCATATAAATGCATTAGGTGGATTTGGACTGACAAATAATTTCAGATCTAATTAAGTTTTAGAAAACATTAATTATGAAAGGTGATTTGCACAATCCCTCTTTTAATTATTTTATTTGTAGGGTCAAGGCTTGCTGATTCATGAAACAGTAAATTTGCCAATCTATTTGGAGTATGAAAAATAGTTTTAGTGGAAGGGCACTTTACAAGACATTTTAGTGCTGTAGAGAATGCTATAGAAAATTTAGTCTGTTAATAGTATTTAGCAAAACAAAATCAACCTTATGGTACTTTACTAACAAATGAAGATTAAAATGTTATATACCATTACTCCAGTGTTTCAAATGTAGCCTAGAATTAGAAATATTGTTCTTGTGCTATATTTGAAATGAAAAAAAAAAGACAATGTTCTCAAGAAAGACATGGTTATAATATGTTTATGATTTTCTAAAATAAATTGTAATATTTCTGGTAAAGATAGAAAATGCAATGTACATGAATACTAAGTTTCTATTGTCCTTGCTAAAGCTTTCTTAAAAGGCTTATACATGAACGTTTATAAGAATCATTGAATACAATGACGGGGGATAAGAAAAAGTGACAATAACTGAGAGAGGTTGAATAAATTCTGGAAGCTGCAAAGCAGGGGGATGAGGACAACTAATTATCATAGCAGAAGTAGGTGAAAACCATGCTTATAGTAACAAAAACAATGTTAAGCAATTTACAGCCTAGAGCCCAGAATATGTTCAGAAATGAAAGGACCAAAGGGTTTAGTACAACATTGAAAATGTAAATATTCATATAAAATCCGCACAAGGAAAAATTCTAGATCCTATCCACCAAAATGTCATAAAATTATCCATCTGTAGTGGGTAGAATAGTGACCCCACAAAAGATATATCCACATCTTAACTATTGGAACTTGTGAATGTGACCTTATTTGGAAAAGGGATCTTTGAAAATGTGAGTTAAGCAAGCATCTTGAGATGAGGATATCATTCTGGGTTACAAGAGTGGGCTTTAAACCCACTGACAAGTATCCTTAAAAGAGAAAGGCAGAGGGAGATAAGATAGAGCAAAAGAGAAGACACAAACAAAAGTGGCAAGAAACAGATTCTCTTCTAGAGACTCTGCAGGGAACACAACTCTGCCTTCACCTTGATCTCAGACTTCTGGCATCCTGAACTATGAAAGAATAAGTTTTTGCTAAGTCACTAAGTTTGGGTAATTTTTCATAGCAGTCACAGGAAACTAAAAAACCAACCCACCCCCTGATAAAATAATGGAAGTTTATTCTCTCTGGGAAGGTTGATTCAGAGTATCTGAGAATGTGAAGCATAAGTGAAGGCAAAGGAATATCCAAAAAAAAACAAGTGGGTTAAATGAGAAATTATGCATAGTGAACAGTGAAGTATTTGCTACAAATGCCATATTTCTGATAATAAGGGAAGCCACATTAACCTCAGTATACATAAGGTTGGATAATTTTTTTAAGAAACATACTAGACCAAAAGAACATGTCAAATGTTGATGGCAGTTAATTTTCCTTAAATAAGAAAAAAAATATGTGGTGTCAATTTGGATAATTGATGATGCTCACCAATCACAGCTCCAGTCAACAAAGACAGAGTTTTCATTAAACTCTTTAGAGATGTAACTTGAGTTTAAAGAAACCATGCAGATCCAATACACGTTTGAGGAAAGCCACTAAAATAAAAGAATAAAGTAGATAAACAGAACATAAAGTAACAGGAAAATCTAACATACTGCATAAGCAAAAAAAATTTTAATGACTCAGGTTGACAGAGAAGATATTGCTTTATAGACATAAGAATGTATAGAGTGAAATTTTACATAATAAAAAAGGATATGTTGGGGGTTTAAAATGTTTAAAAAAATAAACAAGCATTAGAAAATGTATTTTAAAACTGCACACGGTAACAAAAAATTATGAACTAGTAGAGATATTAGAATATTAAAACAAGAAGTCCAACAACTAAATGAAAGGACTATCAAAAATTGAAAACAGAGAAAATTACAGAGAAGAAATTTTCAACTACATAATAAAATTTTCACATATTGGAGGACAGTCAGACTGAAAGTGTCTACTGAGTGTCCAAAACAAAGAATTTTTAAAAATTCTATCAATATATCAAGATATGTCAATGTAAAATTGTGAAATTTAAAATACCAGAAATAGAAGACAGTATTCCAAAAGCATCCAAAGAAAACATACACACACAGATTTAAATGATTGAAAATTACAGTTTCAGAACACATTAAACAGTCCTGAAATCCACATTATAATGAACCAAGAAATGAAAAATTCTTAATGCAATTATTTTCTATGGGAGAATTCTATACTAGTCATATAATCAGACAAGTGTGAATTTCAAATAATTCCATTCCTAGATATGCAAATACTCTCAACATTCTCAGAAAGTTATTGAAAAATTAATGTACTTCGTAAAGCAAGAAAGAGGAAGCTGTAGGGTCTAGGGCCTGGGGTTTCCAACACCAAAGGGAAGGACAGAGGTCCCAAGAGGACACTGAAAAATCAGTCCTAAGCTGTGTGCTGTGCAACACGTCTGGAGAGCACACAGGTTCAAATTGGATTAAAGAGTGAACCCAAAATTATTATTGGGAGATACAGCCTTTGGACAGGAAGTGTGATGGTCATTTAGTGATAAATATTAAAATTAAATAAATAAAAATTAGAAAAAAAAATCCCCAAAATTTTAAAAGAAAATACATCATGTGTGATCTAAAAAAAAAAAAAAAAAAAAAAAAAAATGAACTTATTTACAAAACAGAAGCAGACTCACAGACTTTGAAAACAAACTTATGGTTACCAAAGGGGAAACATTGTGAGGAGGGATACATTAGGAGTTTGGGATTGACATATACACACTACTATATATAAAATAGATAATCAACAAAGACCTACTCTGTAACACAGGGAAGTCTACTCAATATTCTGTAATAACCTATATGGAAAAAGAATCTGAAAAAGAACGGATATATTTATATGTATAACTGAATCACTTTGCTGTACAACTGAAACTAATGCAACATTGTAAATCAACTATACTACAATATAAAATTTTTAAAAAAATAAAAAAACATATAAATCACATCAAAACAAATGATCAGCCTAGTTAGATTGACTAACCTGGGGTTATGACTTCAATAGTTTATATATTTAGCACAGGTCTTCAGATTTACCTTCTAGAGACTCTCCTCCTTTAACAATTAAAAATTCTTATCCAGAAAAATAATGAAAATACATCAGAGAATCGTTCATGTTTCAGTTGTGAATAATATCTATATAGACATAAAGATGAAAATTCAGAAAACTGGTGTAACAAAAAATGTATAATAAATTATCAAGATTTGACTGGAAAAGAAGTTCAACTATACCTTCCACAATATTAAGATAAAAAATGGAAATATCTATATATAACAATATAAATATATTATTTTCAAATCTTGGGTTAAATACCAACTATCATGAGAAACTGCTAAAGGAGTAGGAATGATTGCCCATGAGAAGAGCATTTTGAATTAAATAGGTAGTTAGAAAATAGATTTTAATTTCATCCTATTCAAAGCATTATTTCAAAGACATTTTCTAAAATTAAATACTTTAATTTCTCATTACTGTGTCTCAAATACAACAAATGAAGACAAAGTTTATTAGGGACAGGTGAAAATAATACACTGACAGAAAGCCCTCGAAGTTCCCTCTTTAGTCCTTTCCACACTTTTTTTTTGAGAGAGGTTTTTCCATTTTTTTGTACAAAGGTAATGGTATAGAATCACTGAACCACACTGCTTCTGGAAGGGGTGGGAATGTAAGGAGTATTGGGATCTCTTGGAATACAAGACTAGACCTTGATACCTACATCTTGAACAAAATAGAAATGATCTACGTTTTACAGATAGGCTGCATATCTGTGGTAGCTTTCTAACAATTTTCTAAGGCAAGGCTTGAAGCAGCAAAGAACCAAACATGCAATTGGACATCTTCTCTTCCCTTTTTCTGCTCAAGAAGAAAGGCACCACAAAGGAGGAATTCTTAAAGAAATGTCCAGGCTACAAGAAGGAAACAAACAAAATTTAAAAAATGAATGTGAATGACTACATTTAGTCATGCCATTCCACCATATCTCTAGTTTCATACTCAAGTTCTCTAACTAAAATTAAGACTGTATATATATGTGGAACAAAGTCCCCAATAAGCTTGAGTAGATTGAACAGTTTACCTGTATTTCTCAAAATATGAGGATCACATTCAGTATAAAATCAAGATTCTTCAAAAGACAGACACACAGACATAAACACACACACACACACACACACACACACACACACACACACATATATTCTGATTTAACAGAAAATTCACCAGTGAAAAAATAAGCCTACCTAGCATAGGCATGCATTTAATGCAATCGAAATTTCCTCAATACTTCTGAGATTTCCAATCAGTCTCCAACTGTGTAGTAACAGCATGATATCTTCATTAGCAATAGAATGAGATAGCAAGTAACCAAAAGAAAAACATGTATTAACATGATGCTATATGCTAGATACTGTGTTAGTTCTTACTACTTTGCCACTTTAGACATACAAATATAAAATGTTTTCCATTCATAATATGAAATTTTATTTTAGCTGTATTTTAGGTTAACCAAACAGATATTCCACTTGTGGATACAATGCTCTATGTTCACAATATATATGTATACTCAATAAAATTATCCTTCTTTACGGAGGCATGGATTGTTTAGACAGTCATTCCAGGCCACAGTCATACCATGATTTACACCTTGTATGGTTATTGGCAGATTCAGGATGATTGGTATATTTGCAAATTATATATCCAATAAAGACCTAGCATCCAGAATACACAAAAACACTTGCAACTCAATAACAAAAATACAAACCTAATTTAATCTTTAAAACAAACCTCTGAAGTAGGTACTACTTATTTTATAAGTGGGGAAACTGAAGATTCTAGAGAAGTTAATCTGTAAATCTACTCCAGAACCTGTGTTCCTAACATGTTTCTCCACATGGCAAGTTACCCCACAATATGAGGGCAGTGTTTAAGTTCCAAAAGAGAAGTTCAAAGAACACATCTGGTGAGTATCCAGGAGGAAAGGTCAGTGGGTTTCCGAAAAGCAAAGAACAAATTTGTAGGAGAATGAGACCAAATTTGACCTTTATTACAAAAATATATATAATTATTATTATTATTTTATTTTACTTTTTTCAATAAAATTATTTTTCCCTCTATTGTTACATAATACCTATATAAATTATGTTTTGCCTCTTTGCCTGCAAAGCCTATTTACTGTCTGCTTGTTACAGGAAAAAAACACAAAAAACAAAAAAACAGGCTGACCCTTGTTTTGAAAATCATAATACATAAAGAAAAACTCATATATAGTAAATTTGTCAATACAATTATCTTTTTAATTAACACTTTATTTTGGAGTAGTATAAAGTTCACAGCAAAATTGAAAGGGGAGGTCAGAGAATTTCCATGTACCTCCTGCTCCCACACATTTATAGCTTCACCTTTTGTTAACTTCGCCCACAATAGTGGTACATTTGTCACAATTGATAAACTACATTGACACATTAGAATAAACCCAAATCCATAGTTTACTTTACTCTTTACACTTGGTATTGTACATCCTATGAGTTTGGACAAATGTATAATAACATGTATCCATCGTTATGTTATTATACAGAGTATGTTCACTACCCTAAATATCCTTTATGCTTTGCCTCTTCATACATCCTCAATCCCCAACTCCTGGAAACCCCAGATACTTTTACTGCTTCCATTGTTTTGTATTTTCCAGATTTCATATAGTTGGAATCACACAGTATGTAGTCTTTTCAATTGACATCTTTCACTTAGTAATATGCATTTAAGATTCTTCCATGCCTTTTCTTTTTTTTCTCTTATTTGTGAATTTATTTATATTTATTCCATTAATCATTTTTCCCTAGTATCAAAGATTAATTTAGTAGAATTTTCCTTCCAGTTTTATTGAGATATAATTGTCATACAGCACTGTATAAGTTTAAACTGTACAGCATAATTATTTGACTTACATACGTCGTGAAGTGATTATCACATTAATTTTAGTGAGCATCCATCATCTTATAAAGGTACAAAATAAAAGAAAAAGAACAAATTTGTTTTTCCTTGTGATGCGAACTCATAGGATTTATTCTCTTTCAGATATAACATAGAGCAGTGTTAATTATATTAATCATGTGACTAGTACCTATTCCTAGTACCTATTTATCTTATTACACTAAGGTTGTACTTTTTGACCACCTTCATCCAATTTCCCCTCCTCCCACCTCCTGCTGCTGATAACCACAAAACTGATCTCTTTTTCTATGAGATTGTTAGTTTGTTTTTTGAAGTATCATTGCCCTACCATATTATGTTAATTTCTGGTACACAACATAATGATTCTATATTTCTATACATTAAAAATGATCACTATGATAAGTCTAGTTACCACTTGTCACCATACAAATATATTACATTATTATTGACTGCATTCCTCGTGCTGTACATTTCACCCCGTGACTCATTTATCTTGTAACTGGAAGTTTGTACTTCTTAATTTCCCACACATATTTCACTCATGCCCCGAACCCCCTCCCCTCTGACCACCACCTGTTTTTACTCTGTGCCTATGACTGTTTATCTTTTGTTATTTTTGTTCATTTATTTTGTTTTTTAGAATCCATATATAAGTGAAATCATATAGTATTTGTCTTTCCCTGACGTATTTCACTTAGTGTAATGCCCTCTAGGTCCATCCATATTGTTACCCGTGACAAGATTTCATTTTCTTATGGATAATATTCCATTGTATATATATATATATATATATATATATATACCACATATTCTTTATTCTTTCTTCTACTCATGGGCACTTAGGTTGCCTCCATATCTTGGCTATTGCGAATGATGTTGCAATAATCATAGGGGTGCATATATCTTTTTGAATTAACATTTTTCATTTTCTTCAAATAAATACTCAGGAGTGGAATTACTGGATCATATGGTAGTTCTATTTTTAATTTCTTGAGGAACTGCCATAATGTTTTCCATAGAGGCTATACTAATTTACAATCCCACCAACAGTGCAAAAGAATTCCTTTTTCTCCACATCCTCACCAACACTTGTTGTCTTTATGATAACAGCAATTCTGACAGGTATGAGGTGATATCGCATTGTGGTTTTGATTTGCATTTTCCTGATGATTTGTGGTATTGAGCATCTTTTCATGTGTCTGTTGGTCATCTGTGTCTTCTTTGGAAAAAATAACTGTTCAGATCCTCTATCCATTTTTAATAGGTTTCCTTCATGTATTTTCATTTCTTGATAGTTTACTTGTTTGTGTTGAACAATATTCCATTGTCTGGAGGCACCACATTTCATCTATTGAGGTGCATCTTTGTTGCTACCAAGTTTTAGCAATTATGAACAAAGTTGCTATACACATCGACCTGCAGGCTTTTGTGTGGACATAAGTTTTCAACTCCTTTGTTTAAATACCAAGGAGCACAATGGATGGATCGTGTGGTAAGAGTATACTTCATTTTGTAAGAAACTACAAAACTCTCGTCCAAAGTGGCTGTGCCATACAATTTTGCATTCCCACCAGCAATGAATGAGACTTTCTGTTGCTCCACATCTTCCTCAGCATTTGACATGACCAAAATAACTATTTTAAATGACCAACTAATACAGTACAGCTAAAACTCCCCTAGAACTCCAATCAGCTTTTCCTCTGCCTGAAGCCAAGTCATTGTTTCTTTACGTTGTGCACAGGATGTAGAAGTTGCTTTATAAAAGTTATTGATTTTATAAACTTCTATACGAATTTTATAAAAGTTATTATATTTACACACTCAGAAAATTTTGCTGTACTACAGAGATTATAATGGTAAAGAGATGTCTACCCCCATGTTTGCTTCCCCTTGATTACTACAGCTCAGAAGTCAACATTTTTAACTCTAGGATTTCCTCTGGAATGTTACTCCATATTCAGGATAGAAACTTAAAAATAGGATAGAATAGAATAACTTTACACTATGTTGTATGTTGGTCTTAACAAGTGTACATTACTGTGATGATTTGGGACTTGACATCATTATCAAACTCTTGAAACAAGTTGTATATTTTTTCTGCTTTTTTTTAACCATCTCTATATATTTTATATCATTTTTATTGATAGGATTGATTAGCATACAAAGTCTCTGGGAGTTATAGTTGAAAAGTCAGTGGTTCTTATCTTTCCCTCTATATTCACATCTTTTCTTTTCAGTGAAAGGCCTTATGCTAACCCTCGGCTATGCCTCAGATTCTCAAAATTAGATTCTAGATTGTTCATATTCTGTGAAGAATAACTTATCTTTTCTCAGATTGGGGACTTGAATTCATTTTTCTCCGTGTCTTGGGGACAGAAGTTTAGACAAGAATAAAAAGTTTCTGTACAAATTTTAAGAAAATTTTCCTCTTAGCAGTCCTACCACTTTTCTATATTTTATAAAAGTGGTGGTGTCAATTTCTTAGACTCTTTGGAAGTCTTTAGTAAAAATCTTTTTTAAAAAAACCATAACTTGTACCTGTGCTTCTAAAGCAATACAAGTTTCCATCTTTTTTTTTTCAGCTTTCTCTCTTCAGTGGTGGCCTCCACTCCAGTTTATTGTGGAAAGTTAGCATCAGTTTTAATTTAGTTTATTTAATACATCTTACTACTACTTCTGAAGTAAGCACTGGCAAATCTATGCATCTTATTTGCCATGTGTAACTATAAATTTACAATATTTTTCAGAAACTCTATGACCTTATATTTTCTGACACAATAAACATATACTGAGTTTTCCTTTTGGTCTTCATCATATTACTTGTCAACAAAACACAAATGGATTTGAATTACTAGTTGTCATCTTACTAATCACAAGCACAGATTTTTTTTTGTTATGAATAAAAACAAAGCATGTGTGGATTGTTATAACCATAATTCCTTAACATCTGCTTTCTGTAGTTTCAGGTAACAATTTATTTCAAGATGTTTCTGAACATTTTTCCTTTAACAACATTTTTCCTTTATCACATTTTTCCTTTAACGTATTCAATAAGATGAGTGAAATCAAGAATTATGAATTCCGCAGTTGCTACCTCCTCTCAGTTTGATGTATACTAAGAAGCACTATTGTTTTTTTCCTGAGTGAAGTTTAGCAGGGTAGATGACAGAACATGAAAATGACAGCACACACAGCAACAGCAATTCTGATTTCTTTTTTAAACAGCTCATCTGAATAGAATAAAAATTGTGCAATGCTCAAATACAATATGAAAATTTGACATATGTTAAAATTTTACAGATTTATTGAGTTGTTTTCATTTGTTTGCTTGCTTGCTTGAGCTGAAATCAGTATGTATTTTTGTGGTAAAATAGCAACATTCAAAAAATTAAAGGATTTTATGTTCTAATAAACCAAAAATATCAATTATTCTGTAGTATGTTACCACAAAAGAAATCACAAAATTTGAACTAATTTTTATCTACTACTTTTATGTTACATAGGAGAACTTAGAAAAGAAGGGACATATATTGTCCAGCATTTTATTGAAAGAAATACACTGAATAATTTTCAACTACATTTAGGAGAACTTAGAAAAGAAGGGACATATATTGTCCAGCATTTTATTGAAAGAAATAAACTGAATAATTTTCAACTACATTAAAAATTATATGTATCTGTGAGTGTGTGTGGGTGTAAAATATGAGACCACTCAGCATCTCAATATTAAGCATTGCATTGGTTCCATTGAAGATTTTTTTTTAATTTCACCATATTGTTTTAGATATCTTTAAGTAACAACTTATTTATAGTTATTCCTAATTCTTACTCCAGGGAACTGAAAGCAAACGTGCTTATATATGTCTTTGTTTATTTTGTTTGTTTGTTATTAAAAAGAGAGAATTGTGTAGCTTGGAACATTTAAGTAATAATGGAAAACTATTTCTATTGGTGAGCCAAGATAAAGCATTTAATACTGATATCTAATATTTTTAATTAACATTACTACTTAAGGCAATTTTAGAGACACTTGATTGTATACAGATGGAAAATAGTTTTACTTAAACATAACCAAAACTTTTAAAAATTATATAAATGTAATAATAATCATGGACAGTAATTGAAAATAAGTATTCTTTTTTATCATTGAAATCTTTTTTGCAAAACTGTAGATAAAATAATAAATAATACTCGACTTTATGCTTTCAAAGTTGTTCTATGAGTATTGTCTTAATATACTCCAAAAAATAACACAGTTAGCAGAATATAGGTAGTTTTATAATAAAAAATCTAATTCCAGGATACTCTAGAAAAAAATAAGAACAGAATGTGTGGCTGTTTTTCAACTATTTCTTTTCTGTGGGAATTAATCAACATCAAATTATGAAATTTGCATATAAACTTGAGATAATAAAACAAAGCTAGAAAGGAGGAGTCAAATTGCTATATTTATTACCTATAATACCAACAAATTTTAAATAGTACAATTGGAGTACACAAATAAGGACTGGCTGATTCTGGTTGAAGATGGTGACATAGGAGGCTCCTAAACCCACCTTCTCCTTGGGACACATCAAAACTACAGGTAAACATGAAGCAATTTTCTCTAACAGAAATCCAGAAACTAGCTGAATGACTCTCACACATCAGATGAACAAGAAAATATCCATATAGGAATGGATAGGGAATACTGAGACACCTTCTCACCATAACTGCCACTCCCAGCACAGCTACATACCAAAACAAAGGGTATGGGCATAAAAAGAGAAACAAGAACAATGAAACAGAATAGAGCACCCAGAAATAAATCTATGTATATATGGCCAATTAATCTATGACAACGAAAGTAAGAATACACAATGAGGAAATAATTGTCTCTTCAGGAAATGATGTTGGGAAAACTGGACAGACACATGCAAAAGAATGAAACTGGAATCCTGTCTTACTCCATACACAATAATCTACTCAAAAAATGGATTTAAAGACTTTAATGTAAGATGTGAAACTCTAAACCTCCTAGAAGAAAATATAAGGGGGAGGCATCAGGCTTTGCAATATTTTTTTTTAGTATGACACACACACAAAAGACAACAAAAGCAAAAACAAACAAGTGAACAATATCAAACTAAACAGTTTCTTCCCAGCAAAGGAAATTATTAACAAAATAAAAGGGCAACATATGAAATGGAAGAAAATATTTGCAAATCATATATTTAAAAAGGGTGAATATCTAATATATATATATATATTAAATTTATGCAACTCAAGAGCAAAAAAATAAACAATCCAATTAAAAAATGAAGAGAGGAACTGAATGGATAGTTCTGAAGAAGACATGCAAATAACCAACAGGTGCATGAAAATGTGTTCAACATTATCAGGGAAATGTAAATCAAAATCACAATGAGATAGCACTTCACAATTTTTAGAATGCCTATCATCAAAGAGATAAGTGTTGGGAGGATTCAGAGAAAAGGGAACCTCTTGCACTGTTGGTCGAAATGTATGTGGAGGTTCCTCAAAAAGTTAAAAATATAACAATCGTATGATCTAGCAATCCCACTTTCAAAGGATATGAAAACAGGATATCAAGAGATATCTGCACTTTCATGTTATCGTAGCATTTTTCACGATAGCCAAGATATGGAAACAACCTAAGTTTCTGTCAAATGAATGAATGGACAAAGAAGGTGTTGTATACAATGGAATATTATTCATCAATGAGAAAGAAGGAAAACCTGCCATTTGTAACAATATTAATGAAACTTGAGGACATTATGTTAAGTGAAATAAGCTGGACAGAGAAATACAAATACTGCATGGTATCTCTTAGATGTGGAAACTTAAAAAAAAAAAAGAACAGTCACATTCATAAGAACAGAGAGTATAAATGTGGCTGCCAGGGGCTAGGGGACACAGGGAATAAGGAGACATTGTTAAAAATGTTACTAGTTACAAACTTTCAGCTATAACAAGAGTAAGGCTTGAGGATCTAATGCAAATTGTTGTGACTATAGTTGATAATACTATATTGTATAACTGAGTTGCTAATAGAATAGAGCTTAAAAGTTCACTCTCTCTTACAAACACACACAAAGATAAATATGTGAGGTGATGCATGTGTTAATTAACTAGATGGGGAAATATTTGCACAATGTATACATATATCAAATCACCACAATGCATACTTTAAAAATGCTAAGATTTTATGTTTCAATTATACCTCAATAAAACTTAAAAAAAACAAACAAAATAATGTAGACTTTGTAAACTTATGTTTTAGCAAAGTAAATAAAAACAATTTAGTCAAATAATTTAAGAAAAAAAGAGTAATTACCTTGCAGAATTGCTGACCAGAAGAAAAGACAATAGAACCTATGAAAAAAAGCATATATTGAATACACACATAGAAACAAGAAAATAAAATATGTATATATACAAAAGTGTCAAATATTTTAATTGATGGGAAATGGATAGACATAATAAACTATGGGAATAATTATTGATTTATAGATTTAGTATAGAACAAGTTTAGTGACAATATTAATATTGAGAAAATTTTGAAAAGGAATAGCTCAATGAGGAAGACAATAGAAAGAAATACTCATAGAAAAGAGCAATTATCAATAAAAAATTAACTCAAAGGACCTGGATTGCTCAAATCCCGCATATTCCTAAGAAAGGTCTAACTTAAGAAATGGGCCTTGACCAAATACTGGGAGAAAATCCTTAAATACTTGGAATATTTTCCCTAAGAGTATTTTATATGCCTGAGTCCTTGGGTCACACTGAATTTATGACAAATGCCTTTCCTGTGAGTGCCTGAATCTTGGGCCTTGTTTGCCTTGAAACCATACCAGTTGGACCAGGTAAGTTTATCCTAGTCATGTGTTTTTGCTCTGTGGGGGGAGGAGATGAAGACTGAGTAACGGAGATCAGTCACATGGCCACTGCATGACTGACTCCCATTAAACACTGGACACTAAGGCTTAAGTGAGCTTCTTTGTTTGCCAATGCTTGGCATTCAGTGTTACACATTGCTGCTGACAGAATTAAGTGCATCTCTGTGTGACTCACTGTGTGTGGACAGCTAGATTATTTATCTTGGGCTTTACTCCATGCACCATTTCCCTTGGCTGATTTTAATCTCTGTCCTTTCACTGTAATAAACCATAAATGAGTATAACAGCTTTTCTGAGTCTTATGAGTACTTCTAGAAAACCACTGAGGCTCAGTGGTCTTGGGAATTCCTGACACAGTAAGTTAAATAGTGAATAATTCAATTGATATTTCTGAGATTTTAATATGCTCTAAGTGTTGAATATAAAATGCAAAACAGGGGCTTCCCTGGTGGCACAGCGGTTGAGAGTCCGCCTGCCGATGCAGGGAACATGGGTTCGTGCAGCAGTCCAGGAAGATCCCACATGCCGTGGAGCGGGTAGGTCCGTGAGCCATGGCTGCTGAGCCTGCCCTCTGCAATGGGAGAGGCCACAACAGTGAGAGGCCCGTGTACTGCAAAAAAAAAAAAAAAAAAAAAAAAAAAAAGAAAAAATGCAAAACATATCTAACATTTACAATTTATTGTAGAGATTAATCTTTAAGATAATCATAATATTAAATATATCCTCTTTATTGAACATTAGCCCATGTTCCAATTTAAAAATACTATTTGCATTAAGGAATTCAGTAAAATTGCATGGATACAAATCTTGTGCATTCTAAAAGAATGCTAAGTCACATATTACTAATAAATAAAATAAAAGTCAGTGTTTATTATTTTTCAGACATTTTTCTGAGCATCATACATGTACAAATTTATTCAATTCTTACAAGTCCATATTATATGGATTACTACTATTATTCTCATTTTATAGATAATGTCTGAGATAAAAATATGTTAAGAAAATTTTCCAGAATTATTGATACAAAACATCCAATTGATAGTGATCAGATTAGAATATAAGATGCTTGGCTTCAGAATCTCTAATCTTAGCCACCTTGATATGCCACCTCTGTGCTCTGTTTCTATGGCATAGAAAGCAAAAGTAAGTGTAATATTATGCATCTCTTGTACGGAAAACATGGGACTCCGGGTTTTGAATGGATTATTTAATTTATTTACCCACACAGTCATATGGGAGAATTTTTCCATTTTACAAAGATATAGGCTCAGAATTGAGTGATTTACTCAAGGTCACAGGACTAACAAGGGGCTGAGCTGTAAATCACAGCTATTGGTTTTTAGTTGCTTTTCATTGATACCTTAAAATGGATCCAAGATGGAAGAGATGACTCCAATAATCTTAGGTCAACAAAAATCTGAAAGAGTAGTAAGTTGAGTAAAGAAAAATACAATTTATTTAATTGTAAGAACAATATATGTCAATATGTAAGAAAGAAAGAAGTATACAAATCTATAGAAATCTTGCTCTAAAGTCCTCCTTTAGAACAAGAACAAATATAATAAATAAAATAAAAAATCAAGATATGACTTCAAAGAAATTTATGTAGCAAACAGTAAAACCATTTTTCTGATGTGAACGAAAAACTATAGGTTGAATTGAATTAAAGAATGTATTATACTGGTGTCCTTTGAGACCCCCTCATGTTAATTATTTCGAGGCTGTTACCCAGAAAAGGAAAAAAACAAAATGGTCAGCAACTAAGATACAGGCACGCCTTGGAGATACGTAAGTTCAGTTCCAGACCACCACAATAAAGCAAACATTGCAATAAAGCAGGTCATGTAAAATTTTTGGTTTCCCAGTGCATATAAAAGTTATGTTTATACTATATGGTAGTTTATTAAGTGTGCAATAGCATTCTGTTTAAAATATGTACATACTTTAATTTAAAAACTTTATTGCTAAAAAATGATAACCATTAACTGAGCCTTCATAATATTTTTGCTGGTGGAGGATTTTGCCTTGATAATTATGACTGCTGACTGATCAGGGTGTTGGTTGCTGAATATTGGGATAGCTGTGGCCATTTCTTAGAGTAAGACAATGATTGTTGACAATGAAGTTGACTCTTCCTATCATGAACAATTCTCTGTAGCATGCATGCTGTGTAATAGAATTTTACCCACAGTAGAACTTCTTTCAAAATTAGACTTAATCCTCTCAAAATCTGCCAGTGTTTTATCAACTAAGTTGATTTAATATTCTATATCCTTTATTGACATTTCAACAGTCTTCACAGCATCTTCACCAGGAGTAGATTCCATCGCAAGAAATCACTTTCCTTGCTCACCCATAAGAAACAACACTTCATCTTTGAAAGTTTTATCATGATTGCAGCAATTCAGTTACATCTTTAGGATCCATTTCTAATTCTAGTTATTTTCATCACATCTGCAGTTACTTCCTCCACTAAAGTCTTGAGCCCCTCAAAGTTATCCCTGTGGGTTGAAATCAACTTCTTCCAAACTTCTGCTAATGTTGATATTTTGACATCTTCCCACGAATCACAAATGTTCTTAATGGCATCTAAAATGGTGAACACTTTCCAGAAGTTTTTCACTTTACTTTGCTCAGATCCAACAGTGGAATCAATGTTTAGTACAGCTATAGCCTTACAAAATGTATTTCTTAAATAAAAAGTCTTGAAAGTCAAATTTACTCTTTGATCCATGGACTGCAGAATACATGTTGTATTAGCAGGCATAAAAACATTAATCTCATTGTCTATTTCCATCAGAACTCTTAGGTAACCAGGTGCATTGTCAGTATGCAGTAATCTTTTGAAAGAAATCTTTTTTTCTGAACAGCAGATCTCAACAGTGGGTTAAAATATTCAATAAGTCACACTGTAAACAGATGTGCTGTCATTCAGGCATTTTTGTTCTGCAGGCAGAGTAGATTTAGCATAATTCTTAAGGGCCTTAGGATTTTCAGAATGGTAAATGAGCATTGGCTTCAACTTCAATTCACCAGCTGTATTCCCTAAAGAGAGTCAGCTTACTCTTTGAAGCTTTAGAGTCAGGCATTGACTTCTCCTCTCTAGCTACGAAAGTCCTAGGTGGCATCTCCTTCCAATATTGGGCCGCTTCTTCTACCTTGAAAAACTATTGTTTCATGTAGCTGCCTTCATTAATTATCTTAGCTAGATCTTCTGGATCACATGCTGCAACTTCTACATCAGCACTTGCTGCTTCATCTTACACATTTATGTTAAAGAGATGGCTTCTTTCCTTCAACCTCATGAACCAACATCTGCAAGCTTCAAGCGTTTCTTCTGCAGTTTCCTCACCTCTCTCAGCCTTCATAAAATTGAAGAGAGTTAAGGCCTTTCTCTGGATTAGGGTTTGGCTTAAGGGAATGTTGTGGCTGTTTTGGTCTTCTATCCAGACCAGAAAAAAGGCTGTTTCACTTTCTTATCATTCGTGTGTTCGCTTGAGTAGCATTTTTAATTTCCTTCAAGAACCTTTCCTTTGCATTCACAGCTTGGCTAACTGGTGAAGAAGCCTAGTTTTTGGCCTATCTTGGCTTTTGATATGACTTCCTCACTAAGTTTAATCATTTCAACTTTTTGATTTAAAGTGAGAGACATGTGACTCCTCCTTTCACTTGAACACTTAAGGCCATTGTATTATTATTAATTGGCCTGATTTCAATATTGTTATGTCTCAAGGAATCTGGAAGCCTGAGGAGAGGGAGAGAGACAGGAAAAATGTCAGCTGGTAGAGCAGTCAGAACACACTCACATTTATCAATTAATTTTGCTGTCTTATATGGGAAGGATTTGTGGCACAACTATAATAGTAGCATCAAAGATCACCATAACAAATATAATAATAATTTATAAGTTTTAAAAATTGTAAGAATTATCAAAACATGACAGAGACATAAGCTGAGCAAATGCTGTTGAAAAAAAAATGACACCAAAGAACTTGCTTGATGCATGGCTGCTAGAAACCATCAATTTGTAAAAATGCAATATATGCTAAATAAAATAAAATGAGATATGCTTGTGTATATATTTTTAACATGCATCTACTCTGGAGTTGAGTTTAACCTTCCCAGTTCAGCAAAATACACTTGTTGCAATTGCCCATTTTCTCATTCTTCTGCTGGGGCCATAGGCTTTGACTGACTAAACAGTTAATTCAAACTCAAAACACTGATAATTTAATAAAGATAAAATACTCATTATGAGAAATTTAAGATCACAAAAGGGAGGAATAAGGATGATTTTTTGATTAAAAACTATCAAAAATATGGTCTTACACTTGTTAAAAAATTAATGCTTTTGTGTGTTTCTTTTTTGCAATCTCATGGTATGTATAATAAGAATTTTAAAAAGGGAAAACATAAGTACCTTCTCTAAAACACTTACCCACAGAAGTTGACATTTTAACTGATGAATTTATATAATAATGCATTTGATATTCAGCAAATATTGATCTGCTAATATTTACCAGTTTCTGGTGTTCAGTGAAGAATATACAGTCCCTTTACTCAAATAACTTATTAAACAAGGTTATTGAGTAATTTCAGGAATGTGTGAAATACTGAAATGCAGGGGCCTATGAAAGAACAAAAGAGAGATTCAAATAACTCTGGGAATTAGGAAATACTTCCCCTATGAAAAGATTTGACAAATATTCAGGGCAAGGGGATGATTTGGGCCAAAACTAAATTAATTTTTGTATAAAGGAGGTGCCTATTACTCTTCTAGTGTTTTTTGAAAAACAATAACCAATATTTAATTAATGAGTTTCAGCCTTAATGTTGCAGAACTTGATTTCTATTTATGCAGTCTGATATAATTACAATCCAAAGAACTTCTGTCATAATTGTAAGGAATTGGGAAAAATGCAACTGATTTCTATTATCTTTAGTCTGTTCTAGAATGCTGTCATCAAACTAGTGATCATGTTTGTTCTGTTTATTTATAATTCAAATTTAATGAGTTAAAACCCAACAAAAGTATTTCCAAGAAGTAGTCAACAGACTTGGAGTGGAATTTCTAAAGAAAATTGGAATTATTAAATAAATAAAATTCTATGTCAGTTAACTTTTGCATGCCAAATCACTACATAATTTTGTGGCTTAAAACAACAGTAATTATTTAACATCTCTCATGCTTTAGGGAGTGTTAGAGTTTTGGAAGCAGCTTGACTGAATGGTTCGTTCAAGGTCTCATGGAGATTCTGTCAGTTGATCGCAAAGACTGGGGTCATCTCAAACACCTCTTCGCTCAGATGTCTGAAGTCTGAGCTGGGAAGATTCATATAGCTGGGGGTTGCAACTGCTTGGGAAGCCAACTCACTGTGCTCTCTATACATGATCTCCATTCAGTATGGCAGCTTCAGATAAACTAGGATCCGTACATGAAGGCCTAAGGCTCTGAAGGCAAATAATCTAAGAAATCAACACAGGGAGAAACTATCTTTTATTCTAACTCAATCTAGAAAGTCACATGGTATCACTTTCTCCACACTTCCTCGAAACATACTGTTGAAGCAAGATCTTCCAAATGCCATGTAAATTAGTTGTTTGTTTGTTTTTTGTTTGTTTTTTGTTTTCATTTTAGCTCATGGGAATAGGCACTGTGTCCACCCCTGTGCGAGTGTCAAAGATGCTACTTATATGGAGGTTTGCTTTAGCTCTGTGTAATGTAAAGCTGTTATTTGTTGCCTCAAAGTGCCAAAGTTCCCTGAGTGGGTGGTTTCCTCATATGCATGCTGAAATTAATTGAAAACTCAACTGAGATCCCGTGTATATATTTAGTGTTCTTGCTGTCCTGCTGTCTCCTCTCTGTAACACCCTTCTATGGACTTTTACTGTTTTACTTTCCCTGGACTCTCAGTTTAGACGCCTCACTTCATTGAGACTTCCAAGTTCATCTCTATTGCCTCTCCATGCCCAATAGGCTGAAAATTCTCTCAAGTCAATAAACTGGGGTAATTGTAGCCTTCAACATTTTTGTTTACATTTTTTTTTTTCAGAGATCACTCTCCCACTGTCCCTTGATATCTGGTTTGCAAACTTTTTTCAATAAATATTTTGTCTTTGTTTTGCTTTGTTTTATCATTTTTAGGAAGGAGGACAAATTCTGACCTTGTTAGTCCATCTTGGCTAGAATTGGAAGTCCATGGTGGTTACATTTAATGTATTCTTTACAGCATGATTAAAATATTTCATTAAAATTAAGTTAGAGAATAAAAGGCACACAAATATGGTTACAGAGTCTGATGACACCTTAGTTCCTAATTATGAGTGTATTTAGTTCTTTGATGCTGCCAAACAAGACTGTTGATATTTGGAGGTGTTTGTTTTTGTTTTTCTTTTTGTAATAGTGGTGTAGTGACATCACTTTAAAGGTGAGTGGTAGTAATGGTAGTAGTGGTGCCTGTGCCTTTCTGATTGCTGCTTTCTTATTTCTGAATATCATCTAAGGAGATATATTCTTGAACTGAATTGAGCGGAAGTTTATGGATTTTATGGATTTTCCACCACCATTTTTTTGGAGGATTAAAAGATCCTCAGAGTTCATGAGTTCTGTAGTATGTTCTAGACATTCCAAAGTTTTTCTATGTAGTTAAGAACTTGCATTAATTTTTTTCTATCTAAAATACATAGAATTATTTTTGTTCTCTGTGTTAAACTTTGATTTGATAGAATTTAAAAGGTATATCACCAGTTAATATGTCATATTCAGTTCTTTTTTGGATATCTGGTTTTCAAACAAATGTGTGAAAACAGATGATATTGGGGTAGAAACATTTGGCTAATATTCTCAAACAAGTACACTCTTGTGGTAGACCAATGTTTGTAATGCAGACTTATAAAGTAAGGTTAAATGGAATTCCTATCTAACTTGAGGTAGGCAATTTAATTCTGTTTCTGTGACCATATCTTACTAAAGTGATTTTACAATGTGCATTACTACTTTACCTTTGGATAAGATTCTGCCTACATTCTGGGAGAAAATGTGGGCATTCTTAATTTTTATTGGCAATAATTGCTTTTATCTTTTAATGTATCTTCATAGATATTTTTGAAGGAGTCTAGAAATACCTCCACCAGTAATTGGAAGACAGATGACATTTTAAACCAGAAAGTATTGTTAGGAATAATTTCTCCTAGATCTGCTTAATTTAACATTTTTGAAGGACATAAAATGATTGTTATCTCATTTTGTAAAGGTAGCGTGTTTTCTGACAGTTAAAATTGTGCAAGACATTTGAGTGGCTTCCATAACATTGGTTGATTTTCTTTCTTCATTCATATTTATTTTATACTCTACTTCTCACTTAGCAATTTCACATCATTTTGTTTGGTTTGTTTTAGTTTGATGCAATGGATTTAGAGCATGGTGCATCTATTTTGACTTGTTATTGATGCTGTAATTACGTAGTCAATTCCCAGAATAAGTTCTTGAATGAACCAGTTTCTAATTTTAAAATCTAAATTTGAACATTTTCAATATTCCATTTTCTGCTTTTTATTTTTTGCTTGTTTGCTAATTCAGCAAACATTTAGAATATTTAAAGTTTTCTATTAAAAATAGCCTTTGCTTTTCTTTTTTATCTTCAGTAATGATGATAATTTTTACTTTATCTATTTCACTTACAGTTTTCTTATTTTAATAATTTTGAATTGTTTCATAAATCTTATTTTACATTTCTCATTCTAAAATTGACTAATCTCTATCATTTTATTTCTATACCTACATATAATATGTATTGTTATATTTACCCACAAGACTTCATAAAATAAAAAATTGTCATCATTAAAAATGATGGTAATTAATTGGGAAAATAAAATACGTACTATTATTCTCAAGTTCCCCTAATACACTTTCAATGGGATTTTTTATTATATACAGATTTTTTTAAAGTATCAATTAAAAAAAAATCCCGCAAGACTTCATTGTTTGATAATATTGAGAGGCTCATCTGACAGCCAAATACGGTTGCGCAGGTTGTATGTTTTTAGTCTCGGAGGTCCCTCTTCATATTTCTTACAAAGTGAAGGCACTCTCTGATACTGTACCATGTATCTGATTAGATACTTTGATTAACATTCTAATTTTTTAAAAAGTGAAAAATTCTGAATGAACTTTTATTGTTTTTATTTATTTATTTTATTTACTGAGTTTTAGTTGATGTACAATATTATATGTTATAGGTATACAATACAGTAATTCACAATTTTTAGAGGTTATACTCCATATATAGTCATTATAAAATATTGCATACATTCCCTGTATTGTACAAATATATGCTTATAGCCTGTTTTATACATAATAGTTTGTATCTTTTAATCCCCTAAATCTAATTTGCCCTTCCCCCTTCCCTCTCTCCACTGGTAACCACTAGTGGATTCCCTATATCTGTGACTCTGTTTTTATTTTGTTATATTCACGAGGTTGTTGTATTTTTTAGGTTCCATATATAAGTGGTATCATACAGTATCTGTCTTTGTCTGACATTGCACATAGCGTGATAACCTCCAGGTCAATCCATGTTGTTGCAAATGACAAAATTTCTTTGTTTTCTATAACTGATTATTAAAATTCCCATACTACCCAAGGCAATCTGAAGATTCAGTGCAACCCCTATCAAAATACCAATTTATCCTAGTTAAATTTATCAGTGAACAAGAACAAGTAATTCTAAAATTAGTATGGGAGGACCTTCAAGATGGCAGAGGAGTAAGGCGTGGAGATCACCTTCCTCCCCACAAATACATGAAAAATACATCTAATGTGGAACAACTCCTACAGAACACCTATTGAACACTGCCAGAAGACCTCAGACTTCCCAAAAGGCAAGAAACTCCCCACGTACCTGGGTAGGGCAAAAGAAAAAAGGAAAAACAGAGACAAAACAATAGGGATGGGACCTGCTCCTCTGAGGGGAGCTGTGAAGGATGAAAAGCTTCCACACACTAGGAAGCCCTTTCATTGGTGGAGATGGGGAGTGAGTGGGGGGAGGAAGCTTAAGAGCCATAGAGGAGAGCTCAATAACAGGGCTGCAGAGGGCAAAGCTGAGAGATTCCCACACAGAGGAACAGTGCTGACCAGCACTCACTAGGCTTGTCTGCTCACCCATTGGGGCAGGTGGGGGCTGAGAGTTCAGGCTCAGACATCAGAAATCAGATCCTAGGGAGACAACTGGTGTGGCTGCATGAACACAGACTGAAGGATGCTAGTGCACCAGAACTAGCCAGGAGGGAGTCTGGGAAAAATTCTGGAGCTTCCTAAGAGTCAAGAGACCATTGTTTTGGGGTGCACAAGGAGAGGAGATTCAGAGCACTACCTAAATGAGCTCCAGAGATAGGCACAAGCCACACTATCAGTGCGGACATCAGAGACAGCCATGAAACACTAACACTGCTGCTGCAGCCAACAAGAAGCATGTGCAAACACAGGTCACTCTCCACACCTCGCCTCATGGGAGCCTGTGCAGCCCGCCTCTGCCAGGGTCCCATGATCCAGGGACAACTTCCCCAAGAGAGTACACTGCATGCCACAGGCTGTTGCAATGTCACACTGGTCTCTTCTATCGCAGGCTCATCCCACATTCTGAACCCCACCATCCCCCCAGCCTGAGTGAGTCAGAGCCCCTTAACCAGCAATCCTATAAACCCTCCTGTCTTGGCACAGGACAGATGCCAGAGGCTGACCTACATGCAGAGGCAGGGTTAAATAAAAAGCTAAATCCTAGGAGGTGTGCGAACAAAGAAGAGAAAGGGAAATTTCTCCATGCAGCCTCAGAAGCAGAGGATTAAATCTCCACATTCAACTTGATGTACCCTGCATCTGTGGAATACCTGAACAAAAAATGAATCATCCCAAAATTGAGGGGGTGGACTTTGGGAGGAAATATAGCCATGAGGAATGCTATATGCGAATTACTAGTTTCTGATTTCTATGTTTATCTTACTTTAGTTTAAGCATTTGTTATCTTTGGTGGATTTGTTTACTGGTTTGGTTGATTCTTTTTTTATTTTTTATTTTTATTTATTTACTTTTTAATTAATATTTTATTTTCAAAATATTTTTTAATTTAAAAAATTTTTTTAAATCAGAATCTCATTTTATTTTATTTTATTTTTTTTAACATCTTTATTGGAGTATAACTGTTTTACAATAGTGTGTTAGTTTCTCCTTTACAACAAAGTGAATCAGTTATACATATACATATGTTCCCATATCTCTTCCCTCTTGCGTCACTCTCCC